>NC_090814.1:113518931-113639931 GCF_000390325.3 Nicotiana tomentosiformis | reverse complement strand
TAGTGGGGGGTTGAGGGGTCCTTGAGTTATGTAGATGATAACATTTCAGTTTGTTGGATTGGCAGAAGCTTCTTCTCTTGTAATTCTTGGACAATAGCTATGGAGCCAGAAACACCAGTGGTTTAAGGCTTTTCTAAGGCATAAGGGTCACCCTTTCAATCATTGCCCCAACCTTCCCACATTCCCACTCCCAACTACCCCTAATCCCCACCCCTACTACCTCTAGAGAGTGCCCCTCTAAGTGGCGGATGCAACGTTGCGGTCATCTGAATCCGATATTTTTTACTTGGAGTATAAATTTCTATGTAAAATCCAATAAATTTACAACAAGTAGTAGAAAAGAACCCATAATTGTAAAAATACAATTGGTTCATAAGAACTTTAAAGGTTGGACTCACACAGTTTAAATCCTAAATCCGTCAGCCTCCTCTTTGGTTAGCCCTTCAATCACAAGTTGGAGATATTCACCAACTAGAGATATACTACATGTTATCAATTCGTGCTTTACTCTCATTTTCACTGTCACTATCGTTACACAGTCAATTTAAATGATATTGAAGGTCTATCTATGAGAGAGAATAATGCCCCAGTTGATAATTTGAACTTGGAAAAAGGTTAGAAGAATTAAGATTTGCTTACAAGGTGCTGAAATCCTCTGGCATCAATTTATTTGCCTAAACGAAGTGCGTCTAACACTAAATATAAAGACCATATCAAACATATGAAGATCTAACTAACCCCTTCTCTTTTTAGGAGACTTGAGTGATCATCCTTGAAGCAATGGGTTTAAACTTTGGGAAGAAAACAAAAATGCATGTCAAAAGAAAAGAACATCCTTGTGCAACGAACGATGGATGAGGATTTCCTAATAAACCAAACCAATACAATTCATGCACAATGGACTAGACATGTAAATGGTTTGCCAGTAGACTTACTCGACAAGATGTTCCACTGCAACAATTATAGCTCTATCGTCAAAAAGCCTGTTAAAATTTGACTTTCCAATTGTCAATCACTTCAAAATGCCAATGAACGGCTGCTAGCAATTTTCCATTTCTCTTCGTTTTTTATTTGAAGGCTGTTTGAATTAATAGTGTTATAGTTTTCACTGCAAAGTAGGCTGATAAAGAAAATGTTGGCTTTGCTATACAATGGATTTCATTTGCTTAACAATCACATTGACCAGAATGCTCATTCTACCTCTTTAATTTACGATGCTAATACTATCTAGTTCAAAAGAATAACAGATCTATCATGACTATCACTACTTTATTATTGGTTCGTGGTGTTATAACTAACAGAGGAAGACGAGTGAGTAAGAGAGCAATTAAATGACCCTTGGAGACGTAGCAACTGGGCTGGAGTCACAGATGAAGATGAGTAGGAAAACGATGAAGCATCGGTCATTTTTGAGGAGTTGTTTGACGTCTTTTTAGCTTCAGGTCCTGTTGTATGCTCATGGATAATCTCCTTGAGTAATGCCACCACATCTTTCATTGTTGGCCGATCTTCAGCCCGATTACTAGTACACAACAAGGCTATTCCAAGGGCTTGAAGCATTTCCTGAATTTGTGTATCAGGATGTCCTTGTAATCTTGGATCAATTACATCAACTGGATCTTTCTTGCTCTTTAGGTGGTCGCGTACCCATTGTATAACATGTTGGCCATCAGGGAAGGACGGATCAACTGGCTTTTTCCCAGTAATGATTTCTAGCAACACAACTCCGAAGCTAAAAACATCGCTCTTCTCTGTAATCTTTAGCATACAAGCATACTCTGCAAGAGACAACAAATAGAAAAGAGTTTAGTCCATTTCATGCCAGATTTTAATCAACTATTTGATCATGATGTTTTGAGAACATAACAAAAGGCATTGGTTGAGTGATTTTTTTCACATATCACAATCTGACAAGAATGAATGGCCAGAAGGTATGGAAGCAGCAGCAATGTGTCCATGCTTGGCTGTGAAAGTGTGCCCACTAACTTGGTTCTGGTTTTTTTAGACTATGCCCCATCCTAAGTATCTTTAGGGCCATACACGGCAAAAAAAAGGGAAAATAGCACTGTAGGCCAAGTATGTCATGACAAACTTAGTTTTGCACATACTTAAAGCTAGCACATGCCTTCACATGCACCTATTATCAAAATAGTGACACAATGCCATCCTTATGGAAGCAACCTAAACTGAATTCTTCTACTTCAGCACTGCATTTGCCGTACTTAATATCAGTCTTCTTTCCCTTCCTCGCGTTCACTTCTTACATTAGAATAAACATTCAATTATTCTAATGTTTACCTTGGACTAAGTAATAAATGAAAAATCACGGAATTGCCTTAGATTCACTACGAAACAAGCCAATATTACTGTAGTAATGAATAATAACTAGTCGCTTTTGAAAAGTAATGAACTTGAACTAGGAAGAAGAGAAATATTTACCTGGAGCAAAGTAGCCATAAGATCCAGCAAATTGGGGATTTGCTGAAAATGAACCAGGTTCCTCCTCCATGAGTCTAGCAAGTCCAAAATCAGCTAAACATGGCTCGTAACGATCTCCTAACAGAATATTCTGAGCCTTGACGTCGCGATGGAGGATGGGCGGCACACAGTCGTGGTGCAAGTAAGCTAAGCCCTCTGCCACCCCGAGTGCAATCTTGAATCTAGTTTCCCACTCAATTAACCCTCCACAACTTTCATGTAAAAATGTACCTAATGTACCATTGGGTAAATAGTCGTAGAACAATAGCTTAGTCTTTCTATTAGCTGCCCATCCAAGTAATCTAACAATGTTCCGATGCCGAATGCGTGCCAGCGTGGCAATCTCCGACGAGAATGCCGACATTGAGTGCTTCTCCGATGCTCGGAATCTTTTAACGGCGATCGTTAATCCTGACGGAATATTCACCTTGTACACAACCCCAGACCGACCACGGCCAAGGACGTTAGCAACTGTCAAACATTTTGCCACGTCAGCGATAGATAAGTCGAGTTTTTGGTACACCGTGACCTCCCATGGTGGGCCCAGTTCCACGTCATTGTCGCCGTCTAGATCGTAATTGTGGGCCCTACGGTTCCGTATCTTGCCTCCGAGGATGATGTAGAGAGCTGCCAGAAGGAGAGCACAAGCAGTGCAAAGCAACACTATCATAGCCACCCTCGCCGCTTTGCTACGCCGCACACCGCCACCCCTATCGGCGGAGCACTGGTTGCCGGAGAAACAAAGCTCTGGATTGCCAGCAAGCACACTGAGTGGGAGCTTCGCGAAGAATGAGGTATCAGGCACGTGTCCCGATAAATTGTTATGCGAGACATTGAGAACCACGAGATTTTGTAGGTCTGCGAGAAAATGGAGGTCACCAGAAAGCTGATTATGAGAAATATCTAGTACACCGAGCTTGTCCAACGCCGCGAACTCTGCCGGAATTTCACCCAAAAGCTGATTCCAGCTGAGGTTCAGCGCAATTTCCAGGCCAGGAATTTTACCAACACTCGCCGGAATCTCGCCGGAGAGTTGGTTACTACTCAAGTCAATCAACTGAAGCTTCATGCAGGAACCGAGTTCAGTTGGAATCGGACCAGAAAACCTGTTTTTTCCGAGAACAAGTTTGGTGAGTGAACTCAGTGAGCCGAGACTTGGACTCAAAGTGCCTTCAATTAAATTATCAGAAACATCAATGAATTGGAGGATACCAAGCTGATTCAAATTCACCGGTAAATTGCCAGTAATTGAGTTGGAATGCAAGTCTAGAAAAGTCAGATTCCGGCATCCAGAGATCTCTGGTTGAATGATTCCAGTGAGACGATTGGATCCGAGGTCGAGGAAATTCAAGTTCTTCAATTTTCCAATCTGCGGCGGCACTGACCCGGTCAGCTTGTTATCACTTACCCGGAATCGAATCAGCGATGAACAGTTGCCTATCTCAGGTGGAATGGGACCAGAGAGATTATTAGACAATAGGAGTAGCTTGTTCAGCTTCTGAAGATTGAATATACCTTTAGGAATCGGGCCAGTCAACGCATTTTGTGACAAGTCAACAGCCTCGAGATTAAAGCACGAGGAAATTGAAGACGGGATTTCCCCCTCGAGGCGATTTTGCCACAAGAATAGCAAAGTTAAATTCGATAAGTTCCCGAATTCCCATGGTATGGAACCGGTGATCTCATTGTTGTCTAGCTCAATGTGGGTCAGAGCAGTGCAGTTTCCAATTTGTGATGGAATCCGACCCGAAATCTGATTGACACTTAGCTGCAGCTCTTGCAGTGAATTCAATCCCCCAAATGATTCAGGAATGCAGCCGGTTAATGAATTCATCGAAATGTCGATGACTTGTAGTTGTTGACAGTTTCCAAGCTCTGGAGGGATTGTTCCAACAAAATTATTTTGCCATAAAAGAAGGCTTTGAAGGTTTTTGAGGTTCCCGAGCCGAGCTGGGATTGAACCAGTGAGTGAATTTTCGTAAAGATAGATGTTTTGGAGCTCGGAGCAATCCCCAAGCTCCGGTGGGATTTGGCCAGAGAGTAAGGAAGTGTAAACGGCAAGTGTTTCGAGTCTTTTTAACAGGCCGAGGGAAGTAGGGAGAAAGCCAGAAATGCTGGTTTCAGCCAAGCCTAGCATGATCAAATTAGTACAGTTGCCAATTTCTTGAGGGAGTGGACCTTCAAGATTCTTGTTGCCACCTCCTCTAATGATCTCAAGCATTTTCAAATTGCCAATACTACTTGGAATTCCTCCACAGAGCTGATTATCATAGAATATCAGCCACATTATGCTTGTGAGGTTGCCAATATCCTCGGGTATGGATCCGACCAGCCGGTTCGAATTGATATGAAGTTGTTCCAGCTTTGGCAAGTGACAAATTTCACTTGGGATTTCACCTGTCAATGCATTGTCACTCAAGTCCAAGAACTTGAGTCCCTGAAGTATGCCAATCTCTTTTGGAATTGTACCAGTAAGATTAGTCCCTGACAAAACTAGCTTGTTCAAAGACAACAATGAGCTAAAATTGTAAGGAGCATTCCCAAGCAAGTCTACATACTTCAATTCCAATCCAACAACTTCCTTATTGAAGTTGCAAGTGAGGCCAAACCAGCCACATGGAGTTTCATCAGTAGGATCCCAATTGCTCAACACATCTAATGATCCATTTAGGCTTTTCTTCCAAGAGAGAAGAGCCTGGCCTTGTGGGTTGAGGGCAGAGGAGGAAGAAAAGAGAATGGTGAATAAGGAGGAGAAAAAGAAGAGGAGGGTCCATGAATAAACAGGCATTAGAACAAGTATGCGGCTGCTGCTACAAACTTCAAGATTAGGCACACAAAGGAAGCCTTGTTATTGTTGTTCTTGGTTTTGGTGTTGAGGTTTGAGCCTAGGGAGGAGGGACAAATAGAGGAAATCCAAATCATGTCTTGTGGGCTAATGGATTTTTATGTAGGTGACATATAAAAATTAAGAAAAGTTGCCAGAATCTCCGGATCCAAGAACAGCTAGGCCACTATGTGTTGTGCAGTAAGAGAGAGGGGAATTTTAGATGTGTGTTTTTAGGATTTGTTTATGAAGTTGTGAGTGGGGAGGGAGATGACTCTTTTTTCTTTCTTTTGTTTAAGTTAAAAATGCCAAAGATGGTGCTTTCAAATATTTAAAAACATTATTTTAGCATGGTGTCTTGAACTTCATTATCAGTAGACATGTGACCTTTTGGTTGCTGTTATATTTTGGAGCTGCTTTAGTTTTATCTTTTTTTTCCTATTGGGGTCACTTTGTTGCATTTATATACTATACTATGGTGCAGTAGTAGCAGAATTTAATGGGTAGCATATGAAATTTGACAGTTCCATCATTTTCAGCCAATTGGCATTTTCAGAATTTGGTGTCACCTCACTCTTGTCTTGTTCACTGGAACTCACTTCTTGCTTCATCCAATTTCACACCCTTGCACATAGGTAAAAAACACCACAATTTTGTTTTCTTTATTAAGGACCAAAAGTTTATACAATCTAAAGAACAAATGCACCTAAAAAAAGACTTATTCTTAAAGCAAAAAATAAATGAATTAAAACAATTCAAGCTTGCAAGAAGTTCGTCTGGATCAATATGAACACATCAGCTCTTAGGGTGGTATTAACTCCACAAGAAATAAGAATATGGAGTAAATTTCACAAATGTTCATATAATTATTTCACTAAAGTCATAGTATAACTTTGTTTTCTCACATAAAAATTATATAATTATGATTTTTTTTCACCAAAATTATATAACTATGTTTTCTCACAAAAATCATCAAATTTTTACTAACTCACACAAAAATCACAGTGATTGAAAAATATAATTTTTCAGTAGTATTTTCTTGTTTTGTGATTATTTATTTTCTTATTTTCGGTCTAATAAATAATAATTCAATTAAAATAGGGATGAGTCAACCCGACCTGGCCCACCCGATCCAATACTCATACATAAAAATTTAAGTAATACTAAAAGTGAATAGTAAATCCTTTGATACTTCAATCTTTTATTTTTTTTTTAATATTTTTATTCAAATCGATATCATTTTTATTTTAAGTGCTCTCTAATTATATAATTTACTCCATTTCCTTATTTTTTTTGTCAAAATCTCATGCATTTCGAAGTAAGTTTCTTATGGGGGAAGAATTCACTTTTATTATTATTTTAACTTACGCGTATGGGTATTGGGACAAGCTGGGTTCGGTCATTCTTATTTTAAGAGAAAAATATAAAATTAATCGACCGACCGAAACTAATTGTATTTGCTAGCCAAAATATATATAGAATGTGTATATTATATGTATATAATACACACATATATATAAAAAAATATTTTATCGGCTATTATTTTTTGGAACGGCTAAAAATATACTCATGTTTCTCCTATTTTAATTGGATAATTATTTATTAGATTAAAATTAAAAAAGAAAAAAATATAAAATAAGAAAATACTACCGAAAAATTTATTTTTCGATCACTATAATTTTTGTGTGAGTTAGTGAAAGCTTTATGATTTTTGTGTGAGAAAACAAAATTATATGACTTTGATGGGGAAAAAAAGTCATAGTTATATAATTTTTGTGTGAGAAAACAAAGTTATATGACTTTGGTGAAAAAAAGTCATAGTTATATTAGATCGCCTGTCAAGGTTAAGCATATAACTGACTTTTTCATTGACAACTACAACGGATAATTTATGTATTTTCCCTACATAATTCGAGTAAGTACCAACATTTAAGGTAGCAAGCAAGATATGCCAAGATTCTTTTTACGTTTGAATTTCAGATAAATGACAAGAAGAGAAGTAGATGCGAATTTAAATGGAAACTGGGGATTTAGATCTAGATCTAGATCATTTACAGACTCTACTGAATAATCACAGAGTCGTAGAAGTATTCTTTATAAAAGCGCCAAACTTAATCCGTGGCAACTTCAGATCTGTTACACCTATTTGGCTACACATTTTACCTAAAAATTGCCAGTTGCAGTGTCAGTTTGCAGAGGAGAAGATAAATTCCATTCACTTTATTGGTTGAAGCATTCATTACTCATTACCAGTGTTTTAAAAGGTATTTCTGAGACTCGCCCGGGGCTCTCCCCTGGGCGTGGCACTTGCAAAACGCCTTGGAGCTCATGTATGGGGCTTAGTTTTGTGAGGCTTACACCCCAAGCGTCCGACCGTGCGCCCTAAACACGCCTAACGCCCAACGTTCGGGGCTCGCCTAACAATTCTAACGCAAATCACATTTCGAATTTCCTAATTAATATCGTTGACCTTCAAAAAATTTTAACAAATTAATGATAAAAGTTCTATTCATCGACAGAAATATGAAGATTGAGCATAACTCTAATAATGAGACATAGTATTGCGAATTTATATTTTCACTTGTTATTGGTCATGTCTTAGTTCATTTGTCCCTCCTTGTTATACACTTTTATTTTGATATCTTAAACTAATTTGTATTTATTCATGAAGGAGTAATATTTTAATTATCGTACTAATAAGATTTTATTAATTATTTACTTTTAGGAAGGTAAAATGTGGAGTTTGATCATTTTTTTTAAAGAAATTGTAAGTTTTTAATTATTTGAAAGTTAAAAACGTTATACGTGATTTGTATGCGTTAGTTATACTTAAGAATCATGCTAGATATTTATTTTCTATGAGTTCCTTTAATTTTTTTTTAATTTTTAACTTTTAATTTATATTTTATATTTTTTTGTGTTATTATGTTATTTTATTAATTTATAAATTAAAAATTTTAAAGATCCATGGGCTTACGCCCCCCCCCCCCTCCCCCGGGCTTACGTCTAGCCCCATATCAAGTAAAACGTCTCGCCTTAAGCCCCCGCCTTTTAAAACATTGCTTGTAAGTAGCGTATAATAGATTGTTTGACTAGTTTTTTGTGGGGATGAAGCGCGCACGCGCGCGCGCGCACACACACACACACACACACACACATATATATATATAAATTTTTATACAATTTTACATGTTTATAAATATTTAATGTCATTATATTATTTTATAAATATTAAAAATTAAATATCTATGGGGTTTGTTCCTCGTTGAGTCATATGTAAAACGCCTCGTCTTACGCCCCACACCTTTTAAAACACTGGTCATTACTATACCAAATAAAGATTCACATTTTGTTTAAACACCATCACATCCAAATTTGATGGTAATTAGTTGAAAAAATAAATTTCAGGAAATAATTATTATTACTATTGTTTTGAAAATAAAATCCCACTTCTGGAATAATGGATGCCCATTTGACTTAAATGCCAGGAACCCACAAAATCAGACGCCTTTTTAAAATAAAATAAAAGTTCTAACAGATCTCTCACCTTGTAGTCTTTTATTTCTTCTTTTTGAGTCTTTTTTGGGTTTCTTTTTATGAACGTAAACAAGCGATCACGTGAGGTCGCGTGATAGCTGACTACAGTAAAGAATACCAGTACATAATTATAGTTTTGGATTTGTCAGGGAAAATAGTAGTTTAATGGCGTGGTGGTTGCCTCGTGACTAAGGCAACATATAGAGATTATTTAAGTGTAAACTATCTTACAAGGATGTCGATTTTAGGAATCTAATCATGTTCTTGGGCAGGCTTTCTGAACGACTTGTTTTTAATTTATGGCAATGGGCAAAGAAGAAGAAGAGACAAGCAAAACCCATGAGAAAGCAAGAAAAATGTTTCGCTATTGAAATTAACTACTCGTTCTAATAATTTGCCACAACTTACCGTGGACATTAAGCTATGCTCTGAGCTACCCCCTCAAGGAGGAAAATAATCTTTGAAGTCCCTCTTCTTATCTCTGCACCCATTACTATAATCAACACTACCCATGCTAGCTTGTATTTGAATACTGTTTACTTCAAAATGAATAACAATTAAACTTATGCGTGATTTTAAATATATATGAACTAATCCAATACAAGTGATTAATGACATTAGATAAACAAATTAAAAATAGAATAAATAGCCAAACCAGTAGTAATATTAAATTCGGGCACGGTTATAAGCTTAACAAATAACTTATTGTCACGCCCCAAAACCGAGGGGCGCGACCGGCGGTCAATCGAATGAACCCGACCGAGCAAGCCTGTTAGATTTTCTTCTACCCAAACTCATCCACGAATGGAGATAATACGTATTTTCATTAATTAGACAAAAAGGTGTTCATGTCTACAATACCAATAGTTTTATCATTTTTAAAGTCACAAATAGGACGAGTAATACAACCACAACATAATATAGTTTGTCTTTCCCAGCACCAATACACAACTCACACTATGTCTACAGAGCCTCTATAGATAAAGAAGAGTATAATGATAATACCGGCAACAAGGCCCCGCATATACCTCAAACAAAATACACAAAGTACAAAAGATACATAACCCCGGGATGAAGTGGGGCTCACCAAGTCAGCTGGGAAGAAGGTGTACTGCTATCACTGATCAATATCTCCTGTTGTGGAACCATCTGCATCCATTTAAAGATTCAGCGCCCCCGACAAAAGGAACGTTAGTACCGTCGAATAGCACTAGTATGTATAACTAAACACCCTCTCAATAGAACAAATATTACGAACAAGAATTATCATAATATCAATGAAAGCCTTAATCAACATCAAACCTCCATTTAGGATCAAGACTGTGTTCAAATTAATTTCCATATCTCACATTGGGAGATTTTTAGCATCGATACACCATTGTCCACAATACTATTATTCACAATACCAATACCACTATACTCTCAGCACGGAGTCCGATCACGACCCGATCGGCTAGGCTGTCTTATTCGAGACATCAAACCCTTTATTTTTATATCAATCATAGCATTTCATATTTTTTTTCATTAAAGTACATCAAAAGACTACAAAATATCGCATAGGTTCAAATGTCAAGCCTTATTATACTTGCATCATTCTAAACTTCTTTTTATGGTAAACCGAGCCATATGATCTATATGCGGAACACCTAATATAATGTAATTCAAACAACCTGTACAAACGAGGACAAAGAGGGTGGCACTTATTGTCTACATTAATAATATATCTCATTAGACCGTCCTTAGTATTCACATATCATAATATACACATATGCGTTTCCTAGACCGTCCATAATGTTTATTCATACAGTATACATATGCATCTCATACATAATACACCTATGCATTTCATAGACCGTCCACAGGATTTCATAACACAATATACCTATGCGTTTCATAGACCATCCATAGGATTTCATAACACAATATACTTATGTGTTTCATAGACCATCCACAGGATTTCATAACACGGTATACCTATGCGTTTTATAGACCGTCCACAGGATTTCATAACACAATATACATATGCGTTTTATAGATCGCCCACAGGATTTCATAACACAATATACCTATGGGTTTCATAGACCGTCCATAGGATTTATTCATTATTCGTGTTTTGGCAAACAACCACAATTCATGTTCATACTACCGCTTACTTGCACTATCCACGGGTGATCATAGGACATTAATGACATTATTATGTAAAGGAGCTAAAACTCATCTCATAATGTTCACACATTCTTTCACTTCATTGGCACTATTTGCCACATATGTAATTCTAATTCTGGCCACGATGGCCACATTTAGTATTCCATACTCACTCTTTTCACTTTCAAGTATCATCAACAACCACAAGGCAGTATGAATCAATTATTTTTAGTACACATGTGAGCAATTTAGATTCTAAGGCACATAGAGATATTTTACAAAACTTGGCATAATAGCTTTCGTTTGAACTTGACTTGAAGTCGAAACATTATTAATGCGCAACCCATATTTTAACACATCCTCAATTGATAACATAACATGAATAAAGCATTTGGGATACTTGTTGAACATATATCTTTCATCACAATCTTACTCGGAATAGCCAATTTTATAATGAACCACTCGGGACTTACATAATTCACATGAATATCGTGAGATCCAATACTAAGAGAAGAGTTTAGCCAACATACCTCAATTGAGCTTCCTTAAACTTCAAAATATTCCAAAATTCTTAGCAACTTCAATCTATTGTAGAAATATAACAAATTGAATCAAAATTAGGAAGATGATCATAGTTCTAACTCATTTGAGCATTAATCAAACACTAGGTATGCACAAGGTTTCAAGGTCCTTTTATGGAGGATTCCATCATCCTACAACCCAATCTTTACCATGCTTGGTTCAACAATCTTACTATACCCATTGATACCACATGCATGTAAAATAAACAACTCTCATGCCCAAAATTATCTTACTATTTACCCATTTCTAGACCAAATTCAAAATTGAGAGTTAGGGTGTAGAATCTTACCTCTAGGATGAAGACCTAGTGAGTTTCCCTTCTTAATCTTCCAAATCTTGAGCAAGAATTGAAGAATCAATTATTGAGGAACACCTTCTCACTCTAGGGCACTCTCTCTCACTCTAAAACATCAGATTATAGCTCAAAAAGTCCCAAAACTATATTTAACGAAGTAGGGTCGGATTTTAAATACTCAAAAATAGAGCTCTGGAACAATGTCTGCGATCGCATAATCAATATGCGACCGCATATCGATCGCATAATTGCTGACCAAAACGACCAAAAATCTATTTGTGTCTGCGGTCACTATGCGGTCTGCATACCTATTCTGCGGTCGCATAATGAACCGCAGAACAGTTATGCGGTCGCATAGTCACTCCATAATTGCATCCAAACTGGCCCTCTCCTGCCTCACTTCTGCGGCCATTATGCGGCCCGCAGAGTGATTCTGCGGTCGCATAACGGACCGCAAAAATATATTTTTCTGCCAATTATTTTTTTTTTTACTTTCCGGTGCATTGTTCAACCCAAACACGTGAACCTAGTCCGGCACCATGAAATATTATTTTTCCTTTACAAAATTTTATGGGGCCTTACATTCTCCCCCACTTCGGAGCCAGACACTTATGAAGAACTATGAGCAAAATCAAGAACTTTGAATAACTTTTAGAAGCATAGAAAACAGATGTATATTGCCTTGGTATGCGTGTTATAACGTGTGTAATGAATAATAAATTTCTCATTTATATAGTAGGGGAGTTTTACCCTAAGTACAATTATAAGAAAAGTAAGGATCTTCCTTTTCGCTAATCAACTGTTGATACGGGTCGAGATTCACGCTGTGATATCTGGTCGGGCACGGATATCACGGCCCTTTGTTAATCGTGTGCGGTGGTTTGGCAATGCTCTCCGAGGTCTCGTTATTCGAATCGGGTTCGGGGGTATGATCTCAATGGCTCCAGGAGCAGGTGCTTTGTTCGGGCCTTGATACGGGAGGTTCCCAGCTTTGATTCTGATTCCTTACAGTTACATCCTCGCTTCATTTCCCCCATCGGGAAATCGAAGTGCTCGTTAGCCTCTGTTTTACCCGTATACAGATAGTCCCCTCGTTTCTCAGAGAGTAGGTTTGCCGAAGCGATGAGAAATGACAGATGTTCTCCGGTTCCTTCCTTCGTATATTACGGTCGAAACGTCCCATCAGTCGCGTCGTTCTGACTTCGAACACATGTCAACCACCAGTTGGTTACCTCCGAATACGAAGCGGCACGATCCTCCCCTATGAAAGCTTTCATCCCTTGTTCTTTTCCTACTTTTAGAACAATCTTCTACCTCCGAATTCCTTAGCCATCATCAACTTTCTTCAAACTTTCATACCTTTATCCTTGATCTTCAATTTCTCATAGTTGTTTTTAGGTTTTTATCTAGATTTCCTTCAAATCTTCATACTCTGTTCTTCACCCTTCAAACTCGTTCTTTCAAACCTTCATATTTTTTCTTTAAATTTTCAAACTTCCCCAGATAACAATGGCTAAAATATCTAAATCTGTTCCTTAACAAGTTGCCTCTTCATCTTCCCAACCGGCCGCCGGTACTGAGGCGGTTGCTCCTGAAGTAGTTGCCCTTGAAATGGTAGCTCCCGAAGTGGCTGCCACTTAACCGGCTCCCGAGTCCCCCTTGAAAATGTTTATTCCCGGGGCTGCTCAATTGCGGACGACTTCAAGGTCAAGAAACCCTCATCCAAGCAGGACCAGGGTGAAGGAGCATCAAGATACATATGCTTTGTGACCGAAGACGTCCTTACTGTGGTCCAAGAGGATTGTAATTGGGAAGGTAAGGACGTGGTAGTGCCCGGGCCTAAGGACGTTATTACTACCCACGTGGAGGGGTACTTAAGTGTTTACACTTACCCCTTCATGCTGGGCCCGGTGGACCCAGTTATTTTAGATTTTTGTAAGAGATACAAGGTATGCCTGGGGCAAATCCACCCGTCTCTATAGAGGATCGTGATCCTCCTTCGTTATTTCTTGAATAAGACCGAGTCTCGTTGGTTCACCGTCGATTATCTACTCCATTTAGACAGTCCCCGAATATTCCGAAGGGGACTAATCAAGATTAATCGTCGGGCCAACAAGGCCCCCTTTTCAAGCATTGATGAAGACCGAGACCAGGGCTGGCAGGGGCACTTCGTTCGGGTGAAGATCAAGACTTTATCCCTCCAGAGTTCATGTCATTCCCTGAGAAGTGGAATGCATCTCGTAAGTGCAGCCTCTCTTTAAGTGTTAATTTGTTCTTCATTTTCTTTTTTTTATTCATACTTTTGATAGTGCAGTCGTTGCCCGGGTTCAAAATACGGTCCCCCGGCTTAAGGATTGGATCGAGGGCATCAGCAAACAGATGACGTACTCTGAGCGCGCATGGCACAAGCTTTCGAAGGACCGATGGGAGGCATGTTCTCATGGTAAGGTGTTTCTCTGAATAGTTAATACCATGCTTTTAACTTACATCACACTTACTTTTCTTCCCCCTTTTTTGTAGGTTTGCCTAAGACCACCGAACTTAGGCCTTTGGAAGGGGACGAGGGCATGTCCTTGTTCGTTGATCCCTCGGTTACGGGACAGCCCGGGGCTGCCGTGGAGAAGAAGAAGAAGAAGAAGATAAAGGCTTCGGGCTCCCCGAGCTCCGTGGTGAAGCCAAAGAAAAGAGTGGCTTGTAAGCCTAAGAAGAGCTCCAGTTGTAGGGTGCCGAACTCTGATTCGCTTCTTCGGCTCAGGGATGAGTCCGAAGAAGATGACATTTTTATTGCCCATGGATTGACCCCTCCCGGGGAGTAGGCATCAGCCGAGGGGGAGATTCGTGAGTCTGAAACCCCCTGCACAACAGCTCTGCTTCGAAGGAAGTGCCCGATGTAATAGAAATTTCGGGGACGCCCTCCTACACCGAGTCCACGCTCGAAGTGGCCAAAGCAGGAAAGGAGAAGTCCAACGAAGGGATCCATGGCGCGTATGATCCAATTCATTCTTCCTTTGATGGCGTGGACTCATCCACTTTGGAAGATTTTTCCGGGTTGGGTGACCTGGAAGTCCCGAAGAAAGATACATCTTCGGAAGTTGGCGGGCCGAGTTCGAGCCCAAAATTGATTAACCAAATTTCTGCTCTGATTGTGGACCCCGGTCGCAAGAGATCGATCTTTCTTACTGTCCCAGAGGATGCCCGGGTTTTATCTACCCCTGTGGGAGTAGCCAGTTACTTCCGATACGTGGTGGCCGAGGAGGACCAGCAAAAATAAACGAGGTGAATGTGCCGTGCCTTTTTAATGAGGCGCAGAAGGCACTAAACCGGGTAAGGCATCATTACGTCTTTTTAGATTTTACTCAGGTTTTGACGTCTCTCATGTCTTTAATTATTTTACCGGCCTCGGTACTTCATCATGAGAGCTTCCTCCGGTACAGGTTCGAGGTCAATCAGCTCGATTTCGAACTCAAGGAGCAGGCTCAAAAAAAGGATATGTCCAAGCTCCTTAGCTAGCAACGGGACGGGGCCATCAAGGACCTTCAGGCCGAGCTAGATAGGGCTCAGAAAGAGGCTTCGACCCTCAAGAAGGAACATGCCAGCCTTGTCGAAAAGGTAAAGGTCTTTGAAGTTAGAAACGAGTAACTAGACATGGCGACTAACGACCGAACATCGCAGGTCCAGGAGAAGATCGACCTGATCGCCCAACTCCGAGTTGAAATGAATGAGGTCCAAGCCATGGTAGATGGTTGGAAAAGCAGAATGGACCGACTGGCTTCGAAGAAGGAAACCGCCCAAGCATAGCTTGCATCGGTAGAGGTTCAACTTCGGGTGGTGAAGGAGAAAGCCGACAAGCGATCCCAGTTGAACGATGAGCTCCGAGCACAACTGAGCTCGGCCCTAGAAGAACGAGATGCCATCGGTAAACAATATGAAGCAATAAGGTCCAAGCTAGACACAACTTGCACCGATGCTGAAGAGATGGTGGCCCAGTACAAGGCCGACATTGAAGCAGTCGAGGCCCGCCTGTAGACTAATGCCGAACATATGAGGAGGCTGTCTCGGAGGGAGACCCTCGAAGAGATCCATGGTCGAGGCTTCAACCTGTCGGCTGAGATCGAGGAGGCAAGGAAACTTGAGGCCGAGGAAAAGACACTTTCTGAACCCGAGGGTACAGAGGACTCCGAGGGTTCTGAGGAATCCGAAGGCTCCGACGATTCTGGCGCCGAATCGGGCCCCGGCAAAGATTAGGCATGAATGCCTTAGATTTTTTTTTTTTTGTATTTTGTAAACTTTTTCTTTATTTTGAAGCCGTTTTTGTTGGGCCTTTGTAAAGACATTTCGGAATATATAAAATTTCCCTTTTTGGCAATTTCGAGTCTTCATTTTTTAGCATCTTTTTTGTTCTTGCAAATATTTCTAATGTCTTTGCAAAGAATCAAATGTAGTAATAATTCGTTTGCTTTTCGGAGGTCCGAACAGCCCTTGACTTCGATGCAACTTTATTTGCTCGAGGCTTTGAAAACTCGGAGTGACCGGAAGTTTTCCCAAGATGCTTAAGTGATTTTAGATGACGCTTTTGTCGAGGGTAACCTTTTAGCAGATTTTGAATTTTTACGAAGGCCTTATGCTTTGATTACGAGCTTCGGACGTCTATGAGTTATTTTTTAGGGTGGCTGTAGCCTTTTATTTTTAGGTACTACCCAATAGGTTTTGTGCCTCCGATATTTTATAGACCGAGTTGCCCGAACTTATTTCGGACGACAATCTTCGAGTAGGGGTAGCCCTTGGGCTCGATAGTACCCGAATAGGGGTAGCTCTTGGGCTCGATAGTCCCCGAATAGGGATAGCCTTTGGGTTCTATGTTCGAAGGGGAAAAAATATGTAATAGCAAGGTGGAAGCTTTCTTTCACTTTTGTATGTAAAGTACATGATTGAAAGCATGTAAAAGCTTGTATTATGGTTAAGGTGGCCTACACGGGCACGGTTCATTTGACTATTTGGCCCTTACAATAAATCCTAACCACCGAGCCTAAGATGTTCAAGTACAAAGTTTCCTTCTTTCCTTGCTAAGAAACCTTAACCTCAGGGTGATGGCCCCCAATATTCGAGGTCGATCTTGAGAGGACTCGAATACTATTGATGCGATCATTGTCTCTAATTTAAAACCAGTCTTTGAATATAAGTTAGCACTATTTACTGTTTCCTCGTTAAAAACCTTGCCAGAAATTCCATTTGGGACAAAATCGGTTCAAGAAAAAAAGAGTGCAACGCGTGCCTTCAGTCTTAATAGTCACATTCTCCTTTGGAGTTTGCCTACAAGTGTTAGCCCGATTCACAACATTATAAAAAATTAAATAAAATATGTACCTTAGCAGTAGTACCGCTTTAAGTACATCACGTTCCAGTTGTTCGGTAGCGGTACACCATTTCCTACTTCGAGTTTGTACGAGCCCTTGCCGGTAATTCCGATGAGTCGATATGGTCCTTCCCAATTCGGTGCCAACTTTCCCTCATTTGGGTTTTGTGTATGCATTGTTACTTTTCTTAACACCAAGTCCCCGATCTTGAAGTGACGGAGATTGGCTCTTCGGTTGTAATATCTTTCTATCCGCTATTTCTGGGCGGCCAATCGGACCAGGGCGACCTCTCGTCTTTCATCCAATAGTTCTGGACGCGTACTCATGGCCTCACCGTTTGATTTTTCGGTTGCATATCGAAACCTGAGGCTCGGTTCTCCCACTTTGACCGGTATTAATGCTTCAGCACCATATACCAATGTAAATGGGGTGGCCCCGGGCAGAATTTCTTTCCACTTCCCTTTGGCATCGGCCAACCTCTTTTTCAAGTTTTGGAGTATGGTCTGGTTTGTATATTCCGCTTTTCGTTCCCATTAGGGTGATATGGTGTGAGAGTATATTTTTAATCTTGTGGTCTTCAAAGAACTTGTTTACCTTGCTGCCGACGAATTTCTTCCCATTATGATACACGATATCAACCGGTATCCCGAACCGGCATATTATGTGGTGCCAAATAAAGTCAATGACTTCTTTTTCCCAGACCTTCTCGAATGCTTGAAATTTGACCCATTTAGAGAAATAATTGGTCATAAACAGTATGAATTGAGCCTTACCAGATGCCCACGGCAGGGGACCGATGATGTCCATTCCCCATTTCATGAACGGCCACGGGGACAAGACCGAATGGAGTAGCTCTTCGGGTTTATGGATCATCAGTACGTGTCTCTGACAGCCGTCACATCTTCGTACAAAGTCCTTTGCATCTTTCTCCATGTCAATCCTGGCATAGTGTTGAGGGTACTGCCCTCATGTTGTGAATCCATGGTCTTCCGAATAAAGTATTATATCTCATATCCCCTTCGATCACATAGAATTTGTTTTCCTGAATGGTCCTGGCGGTGTTCACCGATAGGGTTATCTCCCCTTTAGTAGTTTCACATGCCATGTTGAATCCGTTTAAAGCCCGGACTGTCGGCACTATTTGGTCTTGTGGACCCAACTGCTCTACAACCCTCAATCTGATAATATTGGTCGAGCTACCTGGATCAATCAGTACATGCTTAACTCAAAATTTATTTATAAGTACAGATATTACCAGTGCATCATTATGCGGTTGTATGATGCCTTCGGCGTCCTCATCGTTGAACAAAATAGTTCCTACCAGGATATAATCTCGGGTTCGTTTTTCCCTTGTGATGGACATCTTGGTACGCTTTATCATTTGTCCCTGGGAGACGTCGACTCCACCAATGATCATGTTGATAACATGTTGAGGTTCCTCTTATTCGGTCTGTTTGTTAGAGTCCCTATTCCTGAAGTAATTTTTGGCTCGATCACTCAGAAATTCCGGGAGATGATCGTTATTGAATAATCAGGCCACTTCTTCTCTTAACTGTCGGCAGTCATCTGTTCTATGGCCATGAGTGCCATGGTACTTACATATTAAGTTAGGGTCTCTCGCGGTAGGTTCGGACTACAATGGTCAAAGTCACTTGGTGTCTTTGGTGTGCCCGATAGCATATACGATGCTGGCATCATCGACATTGAAGTTGTATTCTAACAACCTTGGTGCCTCCCTGGTCCCGAGTGGCCTGTCGAAATAATTTTTGCTCATGAGTCCCCGGCTACTGTGGCCTCAATCGTTCCTCTTTTTGTTGCAGGGTTACGAACAAATCTATTGCCCCTTCGATCCCCGCTATACGGTTGATATCGATCTCTATTCGGTCTTGGTTCATGATCGACGACTCTCTTAGGCCTGTCATTAGTTCTGATGGGATAAACGAACCCGGAGGGGGCACTGAGTTGATCATCCTCAACTCTAATTTTTGACTAGTGGTACCTGTTATGGACGTCGGCCCAAGTTACTGTCGGGTACTCATATCAAATTCTGTTTTAACTACTGTGAAGCTAAGGAGCTTCGGGGGTTGAGTCCTTGAGTGAACGCCTGAACGGCCCAATCATCCGCAAACAGAGGCAGATCCATCCGTTCCATTTGAAACCTCGATACGAATTTCCTGAGCATTTCGTTATCTCTTTGTTTTACATTGAAAAGCTCTGATTTTCTGGTCTCGACCTTGATGGCCCCGGCATGCGCTTTCACAAAGGCGTCTGCAAGCATAGCAAATAATTCAATAGAATTTGGGGGTAAGTATTGATACCATATCATTGCTCCTTTAGACAGGGTTTCTCGAACTTTTTTAGCAAAACCGACTCAATTTCGTCATCTTCTAGTTCGTTTCCCTTGATGGCACACGTGTAGGAAGTCACGTGCTCATTTGGATCTGTGCTTCCATTATAGTTCAAAATTTCGGGCATGCGAAACTTCTTCGGGATTAGCTTCGGTGAAGCACTCGGAGGGAAAGGCTTTTGGACGAATTTCTTGGAATTCGGGCCTTTCAATATCGGGGGCGCTCTTGGAATTTGATCGACTCTGGAACTATAGGTCTCCACTTTTTTGTCGTTGGCCTCAATTATCTTCTCCCCCGATTCCACCCGCTTTGTTAGTTCCTCAAGCATTTTTATTATTTCGAGGTTGGTCCCAAACTCAACTTCACCCGGCCTTCTGTGTCTTGCTTACTCCTTTGGGTATTTTTCCGGGATGGTTCGGACTCAACTCTTCTGGGGGCACGACTTTGAATCTACATTTGTGCTATCGCCGTCTGTTAGGCCTACAATATTTCGAAGATCACCCGCAGATTGATCACGTTGCCTTCACCTTCGGGCGTACCTCGAGTTGTAGGTCGTGCTCCTCCGCAAACGTTGCTCTTAGGGTCGGTTGGCGTCGATGGCCATATGCGAGTTGGCGTCAACTGGGTCTGCAACCGGGACTCCATTGGGATCAACAAGAGGCACCTCGTTGGTGGGCACTATATTGTTGTTTTCGCCGTGATGGACAGATTCAGCATCAACGTTCAAGTGAGTAGACTTAGAGTTTGAAAATTTTAGGTTGACCTGAAATTAAAATCTCAAAGAACATGCGTAAAACAGAGTGTGTTATGGAAATTTGTATCAAATTACCACTATTATCCTTAGCCCCACGGTGGGCGCCAAACTATTTACCCTTGAAAATAGATAACAATTGAGTTTATACGCGATTTTAAGGATATGTGGACTAATTCAATACAAGTGATTAATGGCATTAGCTAAGCAAATTAAAGATAGAACAAATAGTCAAACCAGTAGTAATATTGAGTTCGGGCTCAGTTATAAGCTTGATAAGTAACCTGCCTTCGGTTCGGAGCCAGACACTTATGAAGAATTAT
The DNA here is from genome assembly GCF_000390325.3 of Nicotiana tomentosiformis. Classification (NCBI taxonomy): domain Eukaryota; kingdom Viridiplantae; phylum Streptophyta; class Magnoliopsida; order Solanales; family Solanaceae; genus Nicotiana; species Nicotiana tomentosiformis. Next base: position 113,619,294 of record NC_090814.1, on the reverse strand, counting down.
GAGTAAAATCAAGAACTTTGAATAACTTTTAGAAGCAGATAAAACATATGTGTGTTTCCTTGGTATGCGTGTTAGAACGTGTGTATTGAATAATAAACTTTCCCTTTACATAGTAGGGGAGTTTTACCCTAAGTACAATTCTAAGAAAGGTAAGGATCTTTTTTTTTGCTAATCACTGATCAACTGCTTATACAGGCCGAGATCCACACTGTGATATCTGATCGGGCACGGATATCACGGCCCTTTGTTAATCGTGTGCGGACGTTTGACAATGCCTTCCGAGATCTCGTTATTCGAATCGGGTCCGGGGGCATGATCTCAATGGCTCCGGGGGCAGGTGCTTTATTCGGGCCTTGATACGGGAAGTTCCCAGCTTTGATTCTGATTCCTTTTAGTTACGTTCTCGCTTCGTTTCCCCCACTGAGAAATCGGAGTGCTCCTTAGCCTCGATTTTCCCGTATACAAGTACTATAATAAACAAAGACAGTACCAAATTCAAATTCTAGGAAGACAAAACAGGTTTTTTAGTAGGGATACTTTACTTACCTTATTGGATCTACTCGAGGTGAATCAGAATTTGTATGACTATTAGTTTTGAAAGGTAAATTTCATAAATGATCATATAACTATGACTTTTTCCACCAAAGTCATATAACTTTATTTTTTCACGCAAAAATCATAAAATTTTTACTAATTCACATAAAAATCATAGTGACTTGGAAAACACATTTTTCAGTTTTTTTGTTATTCCATGTTTTTTGGTTTTTTATTCTCAGTCTAATATATAATAACCAAATTAAAATAAAAAACCAAATATTTAGTTATTTTCAAAAATAATAGCCGATAAAATATTTATATTTTATATATAGGTGTATAATATACATATTATATATATATTTTTGGCTAGCGAATGCAATTAGTTCCTACCGACCGGTCAATTTTATATTTTTTTTATTTCCATAAATTAAAACAACACTAGAAGTGAATCCTTCTCTCGTAAAAAACTTAGTTTGGAATGCATGACATTCTAACAAAAAAAAAGATATAACTAGAGAGCACTTAAACCTAAAATGCTATCAATTTGAATGAATATCTTTAAAAGAAAAATAAAAGATAGAAGTATCGTGTTTTGAACGATTCACTTTTGATATTATTTTAATTTATATATATGGCTATTGGGCTCGGGGTCAGGTCACGTTGGGTCATTTTTATTTTATTTGGATTATTATTTATTAGAGCGAAAATAAAAAAATAAAAAACTATGGAATAAGAAAATACTACTGAAAAGTTGTATTTTCATATCACTGTGATTTTTGTGTGAGTTAGTAAAAGTTTCATAATTTTTGTGTAAGAAAATATAATTATATGACTTTGATGAAAAAAAATAGTAATAGTTATATGTCTGTGAAATTTACCCGAGTTTTGAATACCAAATGGTTAAACCAAAAACAAAAAAGAAAGATATTTTTGTTCCTTCACTTAGTAATATGCTTGAAGATATGATAGTTGGGTGAATTGTGTTACTAGAAAAGGAAAAGAAGGTATGGTGGATAAATGAGTTTTTTAATGGGACAATAAATAGGTTCCATCCAAGAAGATATTCAAAATCCTGATGGGGACTTTCTCCCTACTATTCCATTGTTTTTATGTTATGGGAGTTTAAAAGAGTCACATCTTTTGGCAGATCATGTGTGCTTGGGGGGGCCAATCTCTTTGTTTTTTGTATTTCTATCCTTCCCTAAAACTTGTCATGTTTCCAAATTTTCAGATTTTTAATAACAGAATTAGGTAATAGACTAATTAATTGGACTAGTTCAACTCCCTTAAGTTTGTATCGATATTTGACTAATATTTTACGTTTTAGAAGGAACTTGGCCATAGTAGGATTAGAACTATATGTCGAAAAATAAATAAACAACTAAGTATTTTATTTTTATACTTAAAATGATCAACTTCATCAGTAATCGTACACTTAGTATAGAGATTCACCTAGATTGAGATCTCTGATCGCAAGATTGATGACTGGAAAGCCATCACAAATTTAAATAGGCAAGTATTTAATAATATGTAAGTGTTAATTAACAATGACAATATTAAAGTTGGCTCCTTAGCGTCCTTACTATATCTTGATAAGAATCAAGCAGTATAAAATAGTTGGTACCAGAAGACTAACGCTTTACTCTTCTTTTTGTTTTCTTTTCATTTTTAAAGTATGACTATATTCTCTACTCTATAATCACAAACTAAGATAGCTTTTATTTTGTGTTGCAATTAGTAATTCTAGCTCAACACAGGAAAAATGTATCACAAATTCTGGTTAAATTTGAACGTAAGTTTTTACCACGGTAGTCGGTATGTATGCATCTAGTCATACTTCACTTACAAACACGAAACTCTTTCGCTCTTTGGTTTAAAAATATAGAGTTAATTTTACTTATGATCACTGAACTTTATTTATTATAATAGTAGAGTTGCAAAATTATGTCCTGTTGCTCGAGAATATAAATGACTAGAAGGTAAACTTCTGCATTAGGTAATGTTTTTCCTTATTTTTTTGTTTCATTTAAACATTTTTTAATTGTCTTTTGTTTATAAATATATGGGCAGCCAAAAACTTTACACCATGAATTTTCTTGTTCTCTCATTTGTGTTTTTGAGCTGGAAATTTGACCTTGCAATCATTTGTATTTTCGGAACAATTCACATATAATTTTGTTACTTGAATGTGACAAAAAATAATTTGTATCGTTACTGTTATAGTGGATAAAGTTCAAGACAATACGTAAAATAATCTCCAGATATGAGATATTCCTATATGAATTTCAAAGGAATTGAGTTAATGTCGTCATTAAAGTCGTAGCTAATGCTAATAACGCCTTGACAGTTAACATGATGTCCATGATTATTAAACTTTAATGAGATTAAGGAGTTATGATTAAGTGGACATACATGAATTGACAGCCGACAAGAAGGGATTGATCAAAAAGACAAGCATCATTAAGCCAACTACAACTGTTCAGAAGCCTACAACTCAAGTTTTCTCTGTGAAATTCATTGCGGCCATTTCACTTCAAACCTCCTTATTCATCATGATAAAGTCTAATTAAGACGCTAAAAGAAGACAAAAGAGATTGTTTACAACGCAGAATGATTGTACATTAGAAATGAGTTAAAAAGTAGCACATGCATATGAATATGCACGTATAGGTTCTTAGTTAGGGGGAATTAAGTTCTAGACTTGTATCATGATTTCCAAGAAAAATATACTAAAGTAGTTATAAGGTATATGTAAATATATATTTATTTTTGTGAAAAGGTAATGGGTGTACATACAATAAACAACATTGTTCGAGAATCATGGAAGAAAAATATTCAATTTAGAACAAGAAATAAAGCCTTAAATCGCTTCCCCATCCTAGATCCAAACTCATATATTACTCGAATGGTTAAATCAACTATTTGACAATGTGCTTGTGCGAAATCCTACTTACTCCACTACTCTACCATGTTATTTTTTCCAAGTACTGAATTAATCTGTTTGAACAATTTTTAAGTAGTACTTAAAAAGAATGTATTTGATTGATCCTCCTTTTAGAAAAATCGAGTAGCTAGCTTGCGTGGCAATCGTCAGTGCACTAGATGGTCTGTAGTGTAAGAGAGTGTTCCTTGATTTTTTCACTCTTAGTGTGACCAACAAGAATATCAAAATGAGCATTCCAAAGAAAAAAAATCAAAGTTCAAAACAGGAAGGATAGCTGATTTTCAAGTTAAAAGAATTTTTATTGAAAAAACGTTCGGGACTAATATGATAAATCACGAAAATAAATGTGTACATGCAGATATATGTAAATGCATGTGGTGATATCAGCTATGCAGTTTTAATTTGTTACTTATCCAAACATAATATATAGTACCACCCACCAATTGGCAGTTGCATTAAACTTGTTTTCAGTGTGGCTGGGGACATCTCTTATCATTAGCCTTTAATTAGTGTTTTTATTGGACACTAAGATTATATATTACACTTAAATCTATCTCTGGTACAAATAGAGAAAATGATCTCCTATACTCATTAAAATTTGAATTTAAAAAATGATGACCTTACAAAGATCTCTTGTATTATTTTTACATTCAATTTATGTTTATTTTTTATTGATCTCCAAAATCAAATCTACCGTTTAAATACAAGGAGTAAATGTACTTTTTCCGAAGTCACATGCGGAGATACGCACAAGTAAGAATGTGCATAAACAGAGGCGGACAAGGGGGATCCAGATCACTTCTCATAAACTCCTCCTACATGGTTCTTTTATCATTTTAAAATAAATCTATTTCTCATTCCTCTTTTTTTTAAAATTGTATCCCCCACTTTTGAATTTTAAAGCTGCATTGTAATTACTAAAAGGGCCTAAAAGAGATAATAGCAGACTTAATTAATTGCACATAATGTGATACCAATAAAGTTGCCAAAAAAGTAATGAAGCAAATTAATAAATCAACCACCAATCTGCTTCCAAGTTGTTGGCAAAATCTACGTCAAAGTTAATCGCCTATAATTCGGTCTAACAGAAAATGGAATGGAGGTAATAAACTTGGTGTCGAGCTCGCAAGTTCAAATACTTTTAGGTAATGAAGAGCAATTTTATAAGTATGTTATACGGTTAAAATCGGACCTACCTGATTTTGCTATTTGATCGAGACAAGGGAATTGCATAGGGGTAGCCTCGTAATAAATCAGACCCGAGCTCGAAGATGAGACATCGAACCTAGAGATCGAAGTGTACGTTGATACCGAAGCCAGCAACAATCGAGACCAAGTATGACCGACTTCGAGGGAAGCATAATAACAGAATAGCGAGATATCCGTAACCGGTCGAAGATCACGGCGGAAATCCGGAACATATCAAATCAAGAGCGGTTATTGGTATCAATCTTGGGATTTATTTCCGTAATTAGAATTATACCATAATTAGGAATCCTCTAATATATAAATGGGAGTCCCCATCATTTGTAAGCATCTTACACTCACGAATATTAAGGCAATATAATATCTCTTGCTTCGGTTCATCAACTTACCGTTCTTTAAATTGTTCTTACTTCATTATTCTCGAGGGTTCATCAGTTTGGGGGCATTGTCCAAGCATTGATTTGTTTTACATTCTTGTCAATTCGCATCATTTATCTCTAAGTTAATCAACCGGTATTGAGCAAAATCGCGTATCCTTAAAATCACATTACAAGTTTAATTGTTACTCGATTTTTAGGGTAAACCAGTTTGGCGCCCAGCGTGGGGCAAAGGATAATAGTAATTGCTTAATATTTTAGCCTTCATAACACACACTGCTTTTACACTTGTTCTTGTAAGTGCTTTTGATTTCAGGAATCAACATGTCGAACTCTCAAGCAGTACCCATTCACACTAACACCGGCCTTGGTCTTCATTGCGAAAATGATCACGTGGTCGCCCTGGGAAACGGAGTGCCTCCAATCAATCCCGACGCACCACAGGCCGTGGATCTGGTTGATGTCAATTCTCGTGTCGTCGTTCGTGGGGATTTAGGCGCCGACCCTGAAAATAGTGTTCGCAGAGACACTCGAGCAGCCGATCAAAATGCACAAAAATGGTGAAGAAGGCGGGATTAGCCTTCGAATGATATTTGAAATGTTGCAAACTCGGCAAGCTGCGATAGCGCAACTCCAGAATCAAAATCGAGCACCAAGCAGAATTGAACTCGATACATCACAAGAAGTTGTTCATAGGATCGAACCGATACAGGAAACATTGAACGATAACGGGTCGGGAACAAACCACGCCATCATGAAGATGCTCGAGGAGCTCACCAAACGGATCGAATCGGGAGAAAAGAAAATCAAAGCCAATGACAAGAAGGTAGAAACGTACAATTCACGGGTTGATCAAATACCGGGGGCACCCCCGATCCTAAAAGGTCTGGATTCGAGGAAGTTCGTACATAAGCCGTTCCCTCCAGGTGAGGCACCGAAGCCCATTCCCAAAACGTTTCGTATGCCGGACATACCTAAGTACAATGGGACCACCGATCCCAATGAGCATGTCACCTCCTATACATGCGCTATCAAAGGTAACGATTTGGAAGATGATAAGATCGAATTTGTTCTATTGAAGAAGTTCGGAGAAACTCTGTCAAATGTAGCAATGATCTGGTATCACAACCTGCCGCCAAGTTCCATCGACTCATTTGCCATATTGGCAGATTCTTTCGTAAAGGCACACGCCGGGGCCATAAAAGTTGCGACGAGAAAATCAGACCTTTTCAAAGTAAAAAAGAAGGATAATGAAATGTTAAGGGAGTTCGTGTCCCGATTTCAAATGGAATGTATGGAGTTGCCACCACTCACAGATGATTGGGCTGTTCAAGCATTCACTCAGGGTTTGAATGAACGGAGTTCGATAGAGTCACGTCAACTGAAGCAAAATTTGATCGAATATCCTGCGGTGACTTGGGCCGATGTACATAATCGGTATCAATTAAAGATCATGGTCGAAGATGACCAGTTAGGAGCTCCTTCCGGCTCGGTATATCCAAACAGGTTCGCAGTCAGTAATCAAAGGGACATCGATAGGGAGCCTCAGTTGAACAAAGACCGATATCAGCCATACATCACAGGAACGGCGGCCCAGGACGCAACCCCACCCGGAATGATCGAAGAAACGATCGAGGCCAGAGTTCTCGGTGACTTATGAGCAAAAGTGATTTTGAAAAGCACGTCGATCATACAGAGGCACCACGATTGTGTAATTTTAATGTCAACACTTCAGGTATTGTATCGACAATCAGAAGATTCAAAGATACCAGATGGCTGAGGCCCATACAGATCGATCCTTCCCAAAGAAACCCCAATCTGATGTGTAAGTATCATGGCACGCATTTTCACAAAACCGAAGATTGCAGGCAACTAAGAGAGGAGGTAGCCCGTCTATTCAACGAGGGCCACCTTCGAGAGTTCTTAAGTGATCAAAACAAGAATCATTTCAGAGAAAGGGACGCCAACAGGAAAAATGAACAGGAAGAGCCACAACATATAATCCACATGATCGTTGGCGGGGTCGATATCCCACAAGGGACCATGTTCAAATGCACTAAGGTATCAATTACTAGGGAAAAACGGACCCGAGATTATGTGCCAGAGGGCACCGTATCATTCAACGATGAAGAAGCAAAAGGAATTTCTCAACCCCACAACAATGCTCTGGTAATTTCTATCTTTATGAATAAAGTTCAAGTTAAGCGTGTGTTAGTGGATCCAGGTAGCCCGGCGAATATCATCCGATCAAGGGTCGTAGAGAAGCTCGGCCAACAAAACCAAATTGTGCCCACAGCTCGGGTCCTGAACGGCTTCAACATGGCCAGCGAAATGACTAAAGGAGAGATCATTCTACCAGTAAACATGGCCGGAACTATTCAAGAAACCAAGTTCTGTGTAATGAGGGCGACATGAGGTACAACGCCCTACTCGGAAGGCCTTGGATTCACAACATGAGGGCAGTCCCTTTGACTCTCCAACAAATGATAAAGTTTTTGATGTCGGACGGGGTGAAAACAATACATGGGGAACAGCATGCTGCGAAGGAAATGTTCGCGATCGATAAGGTGATACCAATATCGTCACTTTCAATGTCAAAGAGACCAGAATCAAAGGAGAAGCAGAAGGTCAAATAGCAACCACAGTCGCCGGCTTCGACCAGTTCGGAACAATAGGAAACTATCGAGGATGATGATTGCATGATCCCTCGAACCTTCATAACCCTCGATGATTCTGATGCCACGAAGACAACGGTCGAAGAGCTGGAACAAGTCATACTGATCGAGCATCTGTCCGATCGAAAGGTATACCTAGGCATGGAGTTAACTCCCGAGCTCGGGAAAAAACTCATTAATTTCTTATTAAAAATATGGATTGTTTTGCTTAGTCCCACCTTGATATGACAGGGAATCGACTCGAGATCACCACTCATCGATTGAGTTTGGACCAGAAGTTCAAACCGGTAAAGCAAAAGAGATGGCCACAGTCTGAGATAAAGTTTCATCAAGGACGAGGTAACCAAACTTCTTAAAATAGGATCCATCCGGGAAGTAAAATATCCCGATTGGCTAGCAAACGTAGTTGTAGTCCCCAAGAAGAGGAGTAAACTTAGAATGTGTGTAGACTACAAAGACTTAAACAAAGTGTGCCCAAAGGATTCCTTTCCTTTGCCGAACATCGATTGCCTGATCGATGCCACGGCCGGCCACGAGACCCTCAGCTTTCTCGATGCCTACTCCGGGTACAACCAAATACGAATGAACCCGGAGGATCAGGAAAAGACTTTATTTATCACTAAATATGGAACTTATTGCTATAATGTAATGTCGTTTGGGCTAAACAATACTGGTGCTACTTATTAACGCCTAGTAAACCGAATGTTCGAAGAACAAATAGGAAAATCAGTGGAGGTTTATATTGATGACATGCTAGTTAAGTCCCTGCGCGCAGAGGACCATTTGACATATTTGCAGGAAACCTTCGACATATTGAGAAAATACAACATGAAGCTCAACCCCGAGAAATGCGCATTCGGGGTCGGTTCGAGCAAGTTCCTCGGCTTTATGGTGTCAAATCGGGGAATCGAGATCAACCCCGATAAAATCAAGGAAATCGAAGACATCACAGTCGTAGACAACATTAAGGTCGTACAAAGATTAACAGGACGGATAGTCGCTTTAGGTCGTTTCATCTCGAGGTCTTCGGATCGAAGCCACATGTTCTTCTCACTGCTCAAAAAGAAGAACAATTTCACTTGGACCCTAGAATGCCAACATGCATTGGAAGAATTGAAACGATATCTTTCGAGCCCGCCATTGCTTCACACCCCAAAAGTGGATGAGCAACTCTATTTATACTTGGTCGTCTCGTAGGTCGCGGTAAGTGATGTCCTAGTTTGGGAAGAGCAAGGTACGCAATTTTCTATTTACTACGTTAGCCGAACTTTAGGTGAATCAGAGACCTGGTACCCACACTTAGAAAAACTAGCGCTTGCTTTCATAAGCGCCTCTAGGATTTTAAAATCGTATTTCCAATGCCACCCAATTTGTGTTGTAACCACTTATCCTCGTCGCAACATTTTGCATAAGCCCGAGCTCTGGGCCCGACTGGCCAAATGGGCCATCGAAATCAGTGAGTACGATATCAAGTATCAACCCTGAATGACCATCAAGTCTCAAATCTTGGCAGATTTCGTGGCCGACTTTACGCCAGCCCTCATACCCGAAGTCGAAAGGGAATTATTGCTAAAATCGGGTACATCCTCAGGGCTGTGGACCCTTTTCACAGACGGGGCTTCGAATGTGAAGGGGTCCGGGTTAGGCATCATTTTGAATCCACCCACAGGCAATACGATTAGATAATCTAGCAAAACCCCTAAGTTGACTAACAATGAGGCCGAGTATAAGGTCATTATTGCAGGTCTCGAGCTAGCTAAAGGTTTGGGAGCGAATGTCATCGAGGCCAAGTGTGATTCCCAACTCGTGGTTAACCAGGTTAACAGAACCTTCAAAGTTCGAGAAGATCGAATGGAAAGGTACTTAGATAAATTACAGGTAACCTTACACCGGTTCAAAGGATGGACCCTACACCATGTACCTCGAGAGTAGAATGCTGAGGCCGATGCCCTTGCAAATTTGGGGTCGTCAGTCGAAGATGATGAAATTAGCTCGGGGACTATCGTACGGCTTTCGAAGTCGGTAGTCGAAGAAGGCCACGCCGAAATAAACTCCACGAGCCTAACTTGGGATTGGAGGAACAAATTTATCGATTACCTAAAAAATGGGAAACTTCCGTCGGACCCTAAGGAGTGAGAACTCTACGAACAAAAGTTGCACGATTCACATTAGCCGAAGGTGGAACATTGTACAGAAGAATGTTCTATGGGCCGTTGGCAAAATGCTTGGGTCCGGGAGAAACCGATTACGTCCTGCAAGAAATTCACGAGGGCACTTGCGGGAACCATTCCGGCGTCGAATCACGGGTTCACAAAGTCATCAGAGCAGGGTATTATTGGGACAGTATGGAAAAAGATACTAAGGAGTTCGTTAAAAAATGTGACAAATGCCAAAGACATGCACTGATGATTCATCGTCCCGGGGAGCAGCTTCATTTAGTCTTGTCCCCATGGCCGTTCATGAAATAGGGAATGGATATCGTTGGCTCTCTGCCATCAGCCCCAAGTAAAGCTAAGTTCATTTTATTTATGACTGACTATTTCTCTAAATGTGTTGAAGCACAGGCTTTCGATAAAGTCAGAGAGAAAGAAAATATAGACTTCATTTGGGATCACATCATATGCAGATTCGGGATACCCGCCGAGATAGTATGCGATAATGGAAAATAATTTATCGGCAGCAAAAAAACAAAGTTCCTCGAAGATCATAAAATAAAAAGGATATTATCGACGTCATATCATCCTAGTGGGAACGGACAGGCCGAGTCGACGAACAAGACCATCATTCAAAGCCAAAAGAAAAGGTTGAACGACGCTAAGGGGAAACAGAGAGAAATTCTGTCTGAAGTCCTATGGGCATATCGGACAACGACAAAATCTAGTACGGGGGCAACACCGTTCTCCTTAGTATATGGCGCCAAAGCTCTGATACTGGTTGAAGTCGGGGAACCAAGCATCAAATCACGAGGCTATGAACATAAACCTCGGATTGCTAGACGAAAAATGAGAAGCCACCCTCATTCGAATGGCCGCCCAAAAAAAGCGAATCGAAAGATACTATAATCGAAGAGCCAATCTTCGACACTTCAAAATAGGGGAATTAGTTCTGAGAAAAGTCACCCTCAACACTCGAGATCCAAACGAGGGGAAACTCGGCCCAAATTGGGAAGGACCATATCAGGTCCTCGATATCATCGGAAAGGGACCTTATAAGCTTGGCACGATGAACGGCGAACAACTGCCAAATAATTGGAACATCTCACTTCTCAAACGATATTATTGTTAAGGTATGACTCTCTCCCTTTTTCGTTTATATTCAATACTAACTTATTGCAGGTGTTCGGTCAAAGACATCGAGATCTCAGGTTTTAAAGCACGCGTTGCACTCTTTTTTCCTTAGATCGATTTTTGTCCCAAATGGATTTTTTCGGCTAGATTTTTAATGAGGTAACAATTATATGTGCTACCTGGGGACAATTCAACAGTATCTGAGGCTTCTTTACAATCAACCTCGAAAACTGGGGGGCATCACCCTCGGATGTTATGTCTTCAAGGAAGACGATTCGTGTCAGCACGGTCTTGATGGAAAAATTCTGTAAAAGGCCAAACGGTCAAACGAACCGTACCCACATAGATTGCCCGATCCCTAATGGTAAAACATGTACGTATGAATGATCTATTGAAAGAAGTACTTTTTCCTCACTAGATGTTCCATGCCTTAGTAAGATTTCTACTTTATAATTTCGTACTTACGATATATTATGAAAATCGGCTCAAAAGCCAATCGCAACCAAAGCTCGAGCAATTAACCTCGTAGTCGGGGACTGCCGTCCAAAAATTAACTTCGAAATCTTAAAGACCTTAAAAGGGCGAACCTCGATTTTATAGTCCACGGCCATCCCACCCGGGGACTGATACTTCGAACAAGCTTGAAGTATAATCGAGAAACAAGCCCAATGGGCAAATATCGAGTTAAAGGCTACGGACAAACTAACACGGTTCGAAGACGTCCGAATTTCATAATCAAACAGGCCTTCAAACATTCTCATAAAACCAGTTAAAAAGGGCTACCATCGGCAAATTTACATAGGGTTTCGATAACATCAACCCTCGAAAACCTTAAGAGGTACCAAATTGAACAAATTTATGCTAAATCATAACAAATTTTTCGATAACACTGATGGGTACAAATCTATCTTTTGCTAAGGCATAACAAATTTTTATTAAAATTCTGTAAGCCAAAAAAGAGGAAAAAGCCACTCTTTCGAGGCCATATCGGCTCGATTCAAGAGCTAAGCTCCATTACATTGTTGAGCTCGAGGACTCGCCCTCGCTTAACCAAAAAACATAATGGTTTTTTTTATTCCGAGTTCGAGCAAGTGCTCACTCGATTATAGAGACTATAGCAGTCCGATTTCAACAAAAATTTCACAAGACAACGAAGTGAGTCAAATTTCTCACAAGACTTAAAGTATATCAGAATTATCATGAGGCGAAAGCAAAACAAAGTTTTTACGAAACATAAATCAAAGACAAATCGGAAAGAAAAAGGATATTTCATATATGCAAAAGTATTTACAAGGACCACTCATGGTCTTACACAAAAATCCAAAAACAAAAAGGAAAAAGAAATTCTATGTGCCTAATCCTCCTCGGGAGCTTCATCTTCATCTCCTCCACTCTCGGATCCACTCGCGCTCCCGGAGTCATCATCATCAGAGAGTAAAGCTTTGGCTTCGTCCTCCGGTACTTTCGTATTCTCGACATCGGGCGTGAGGTCAAATCCGTGAGCATGAATCTCTTAGAGAGTCTCTCTCCGAAACTGGCGCTTAGCATACTCAGCAACGCAGGATAATTGAACCTGAGAAGCATCAGAAATTTCCTTTTCTCTAGCATTAGCGGCTTCAGCATCGGCTCGGTAGACGACCACGACCGCCTCCGCCTCGGATGTGGCCTTTGGAAGCTCAACGACAAATTGAGCCTCAAGTTTTTCAATTTTCTTGGCTCGGGCCAAGCTCTCCTCCTTCACGCTTCGGAATTGACGCTCAACCGAAGACAGTTGGGCTCGAGCCGTATCTTTTTCCGAGGCAAGGCGGTCCATGATCTGCTTCCACCCCAAATTCTCTGTCTCTTTCACCTTAGCCTCATCGCGAAGCTGCTCAATCTTTTCGGCCTTCTGCTGAACCTGCAGGATCTAAGTGTTAATCGCCAATATCAAATTAATATGTCAAGATCCCTAAAAATTTACGTTACCTGCTCGATGAGATCGGTCTGCTCTTATGAGCTCTTGCCAATTCGGCTCAGAGGTCCCTGATCTCCTCTTCTTTTTGCACATAGAGGAGTTTGAGGGCGTCTCTCTCCTCCGTAAGCCTTTTGAGATCAGCCTCACACCGGTTCTGCTCAGCTCGGGATTTGGAAAACGCTTCTCGGTGGAGCGTCACAGCCTATGTAGAACGAAGGAAATAAGACAAAAGGAAATAAAAGCAAATGCAAACCTAATAACGGGGGTTAAAATTTACCTTGCTCATGAGTCACTGAGCCTCATCAAAAATGATGGTTGCATCCAGGTCGGAAATGTCATCGACCCCCGTGCAGAAACCACGGAATATGCCATCCCCTTCGTGGGCCATTCCCACATTCGGGGTCTCAATAGACTAAGCCTCCCGAAAATACCCTTCAGAAAATGTGGGTCGGGCGACGAATCATCAATATTGATTGCCTCAAGCAAGTCACTTGGGGCACTCTCTCCTTTTCGAAAGGCCTCGGAACCGGACCCTTCAGGAATGCCCGCTGATTATTCGTCATGACGGGAGACGTCATCAACCCCCGATGACTCGGGGACTTTTCTCGGACCATCTTTCGATACCTTCTCTACCATCACTGACTCAGCTGGTTTCGATGCTTCGACGCTTCCCCTCTTTCGAGCCACCAGCACACTGCCAGCATATTCTCCCTCCTCTTCTTCATCTCGTAGTTTATGGGTTGCGGAGTCATTCTTCGACTTACAAGCCTTGCTCTTCTTAGGCTTTGGAATATCATAAGGCGAGGCCCTTCTCCTCTTCTTATCCTCAGCCGGTTTCAGGACCTCCCCTTCCCCAGATAAAGGTGGCCTTATAACGGCTTTGTCTCCAAGACCTATATGGGAGAAAATCAAGTGAAAACGAAGCATTTCACATGAAGGCATCCAACACAGACATAAAAGCTTACCGTGATTTTTGGCCTCCCATCGGCCCTCGGCCAAATTGCGCCACGAGCGCTCAGCGTATGAGGAAGTCGAGGCCAATTCCCGAACCCATACTGCAAGGTTTGGGATTGCACCGGGCACCCAAGAGACTACTGCACCATAAGGGAGGATGTAGATGAGAAAAGATAAAGGAAGCAAAACAATCAACAGAAGTTGTTGGTAGGATTGTATTTACGCTTCATGTTCCATTCCTCGGGGAATGGCATCTTCTCAGCCGGGATTATGTCAGAAGTCCGGACTCGGACAAACCGGCCTATCCATCCTCGATCTTTGTCTTCGTCTATGCTTGAGAACAGCACCTTTGTGGCTCGGCGCTGAAGTCTTACTAATCTTCTTCGATAGAGCCATGGACTGTATAGTCTAATGAGATTATTAAGGGTGAAAGGCATCCCTTCGACCTTGCTCACGAAGAATTGGAGCAAAATAACGATGCGCCAAAAAGAGGGGTAGATTTGGCCTAGGGTTATGTGGTATTGGCGGCAGAAGTTGATTATAACGGGATCGACGGGACCCATCATGAAAGGGTAAGTGTAAACACTTAAAAATCCTATCACATTAGTGGTGATATCCTCATAGGGGATAGGAACCACCACCTCTTTGTTTTCCCAGTAGCAATCATTTTTCACCTGTTCGAGATCGCCTTCAGTTATCAAGCATATATATCTTGACATGGGCTCACATCGGCTAGGAACCGAAGAGGGTTTTTCAACTCTAAAATCGGAAGTGAGGTCGCATGACCCGAAAATGCACTCTTCGATGCGTGGCTCCATCGGCGTTTTATCATCGGTCGGCCCCGATGAGGAAGCTTTTTCCTTCTGAGGAATGACTTTTAATGTTTTCGCCATTGTTATTGAGGAAAAGGAAGGAAGAAGACGAAACTTATTGTTTTAAAAAAAGATTGGCAAATGGGGTTTGAAGAACCGACAGAATTGATAAGCTTGAAGGGAGTAAAAGAGTTTTTGAAGATTAGGGGAAATTTTTGAAAGTAAAGTTTGTGAAAGTTATGAAAATTGTCTATTTATAATATCTGCTATGACGATTTGAAAACACTGGTGGCCGACCGTCAACTAGCACTAATTAATGTTCTTGAGAACTGTGTAGACGCGGCGCTTCGGTCGCCTCCGTCGCTTATGTCACGAGTGTGACGTCATAATTGGTCGAGGTACTAAATCGAAGGCTCGGTTCGTTTCTCCTCGTTACACTCCAAGAAACGAGGAGACTACCCGATTTTGCTATTTGATCGAGACAAGGGAGTTGCATTGGGGGTAGCCTCGTAATAAATCAAACCCGAGCTCGAAGATGAGATATCGAACCTAGAGATAGAAGTGTGCATTGAGACCGAGGCCAGTAACAATCGAGACCAAGTATGACCGACTTCGAGGGAAGCATAATAACATAATGGCGAGATATTCGTAACCGGTCGAAGATCACAGCGAAAATCCCGGAACATATCAAATCAAGAGCGATTATTGGTACCAATCATGAGATTTATTTCTGTAATTAGAATTGTACCATAATTAGGAATCCTCTAGTATATAAAAGGAGTCCCCATCATTTGTAAGCATCTTACACTCACGAATATCAAGGCAATATAATATCTCTTGCTTCAGTTCATCAACTTACCGTTCTTTAAATTGTTCTTACTTCATTATTCTCGAGAGTTCATCAGTTTGGGGGCACTATCCAAGCATTGGTTTGTTTTACATTCTTGTCAATTCGCATCATTTATCTCTAAGTTAATCAACCAGTATTGAGCAAAATCGCGTATCTTTAAAATCACATTTCAAGTTTAATTGTTACTCAATTTTTAGGGTAAAACAAGTATATTTTTAAATTCCATTAGAATATTTATCTTTTTTTTTAATTAGTATTCCTATAGTTTTTAGTTCCGATGAGATATCTAAACAACACTTCAATGATTTCAATTTTCGGTGAAAATTATTTTAGTTTTAGATTTCTACTTACTCTATGTGTGTGCGTGCGTGTAAATGTGTGTCAAAAAGCATAGTATCCTTATTCAAAATCTCGCGTCTGCCAATTGTGCATAAAGTATTTGAAATCAATGCAGGGTTTTCTTTTATTTTCATTTTCTTTTTTCTCGACAAATATGTAAAACCTAGAATCATTCAACTAGTTTTTGTAATAAGATTTACAATTTGGTTGAACAGACCATTAAGTAAAATTTAAGTTTAGACCAAGCTAGTGCCATTTCTTTTTCATATCGTTTCCTAACTTTATTAAGTTTGATTAATATTAATTCAGTTGGATTATTGAATGCGTTGGTCAAGCAAATCCATTCTTGTGGATTCCTCACCCAACTGTATTTCTCTTCTCCGTAACACATATTATCAGTCAAAAAAGTGATTACGGAAAGAACATCTATAACTTGTTTTAACAAAATAAATAGAAGCAATGACATCATTTTCCATTCATGTTGGGTGATTTCAATTTAAAATGTTCCAATATATAGGCGTTGCTCGAGAGAAAGCACTTTTTTTGTTGTTGTTTTACGGCTTGTTTGGAGGGTCGTATTGTATCGTATTGTTACATATTGTATTGTATCGTATTGTTTATTTAAATACTATGTTTATTTTGATTGTTGCTTAAATTTTATTGTATCGTGTCGGTAAATCCGTCGTTACGTAACGACGAAATGTGCCATTTTATGTAACGACTGATTTGGTGTGGTTGCGCCGTTATCTTGTCTTTTTCTCTATCTCACCCTTCACTATTATTAAATAATTTTATTTTATTATTTACCCTACCTTTTTATATAATAAATTTACCCTGTATTATAATTTTTTTTATAATATTGTAAATTTATTCTTCATTTTGCTGGTGTATGATATCATGAAACAACGACAAATGATATAATCTATCCAAATATTGTATTCATCAAACGATACAGTAGTGTAGCTAGAATCCTTTATCGTTTGGTTTGATTGGAATTGTTGGGATGTACTTTGATCAACACGATCTTTTAAAATTATTTTTTTGAGAGATTTGACTATCAAAGTAGGATATGGAGGTCGAGGATTAGGGTAGTAGATTAGTGGGTAGTCGCGAGTTTCTCTTCTCCATATCGGTAATATCAATATTAGTCATGTATCTTTTAATTCTTATTTTTCTATTACTACCTGTTATTTTTTTTTGCTTCGTTATCTTATTTTTCTTGCTATTGTTACTATTTTTTTTTTCATGACTGTTGGGATTAGGGGTGTACAAACCAAATCAGAAAAATACACCAAACCAAAAAATTAAACTAATTAAAAAATCCGACTAGGTTTGATTTGATTTGGTTTGGTATTGAGTAAAAAAATCCGAACCAAACCGACATAAATATAAAGTTTTTATATAGAATTTTCTTTTAAAAATATCTAGAAATATTTGGGATTCTCTTACGTGATATAATATTTAATAAAATATGAAGTGTTCCATATTTATTAACCTTAAATAATGGGTTATATGATCACTTTCTTATCAAGTGTTATTGAAATGCGTCAATCTCTTTGTTCTTCCATATTATATGTCAAGATCTATTAAATTCTTATATTTTTTTGAGTGATTATTATTATTTAGTTATCATATTAATTTTTATATTTAATTACTAAATTTGGTTAACCTTGAAAGTGTACATCAACGAAAATTATTGTTATACGATTAAAAAAATAACTATCATGTGTTACTAAGTAAATTCTCCCATAAGAATATTTAATAGATAATATGTTTGTCAATTTTTTAAATTTTTACTAAACATATATTTACTTATCAAAAATTTAATAAAGTAAGATTGAAATAATATTTAAGTAACAAAAAAACCCGAAAAATTCGTCAATACCGAACTAATCCAAACCGATATAGTTGGTTTGGTTCAGTTTCGATAAAACCGAATCAACCCGGTCTATGTGCACTCCTAGCTGGGATTATACTTTCCTTGAGTTGTGGATTTATCGAAAATAATACATCTACCTTCACAAAGCAAGGATAAAGTATGCGTATACATTACCTTCCCATATCCCATTTGTAATATTTCACGGATATAGTGTTGTTATTTGACTATCAAAGTAGAGATATTGGTGAGGAACGTCTTCTTTTGTTCTTTGTTTGATTAGAATCGTTTAAAGATTTCAGTGCAACATTCAATTATTTAGTGGAGAGCCCATTCATTCCTTCTAATACCTTTAACAACTCGCGGAGTTTTGTTGAAATTTATGAGTACTATAGATTAATAACAATATTTAGCTGCTAATTGGCGCAAGTAATATAAAATTTAAGTTAAAGATAGTTTCTTCATGAAAATTGACTCCCTTTCTATCCTTTAACTAATTAAATTACTCAGACAAAGCTCTACGTATATAATTGCTTTGCAGAAGAAAGATCAGCAGAAACAAATAAACTAAACTTCTTTTTAAGAATAATTGGAGGATCAAGTCAAGACAGTGAAGCAAAGTAAGGTACAATTCAAGTGCTACTTTTTAATTAGAAATTATTTAATTCTTCATTTTGTTGGGATTTAGGGAGGAAATAGGGGATTGTTCACTAACTTCTTTTAACCTAACCTGTCTTTTGTGTGTATGTGGTGGGGGAAAGATTGTGCATGTTCTTGATTATATGGGATTACAAAACAAATCCCAATAAAAAAGTTTTCTAACCACTGAAATTGTCCAAGTTTTATATACTTTTCTTTTTCTTAAATTGACTTGACCAATAAGTCACGGGTTCGAACCGTAAAATTAGTCATTGATATATCAGAGTAGACTGCATACATAACACTTTTTGGATTATGGCCGTTCACCGAATCCTACGTTAGCGGGAAACACTTTGAGCACGGGACTATTTTTTTTCCTTCAAAAAATGGCCCCATATTAGGCCTACTGCATGGCTTATTCTTACAACTGGACGGTGTGTAAGAAGTATAAATGAGAGCTTGATAAGATAATGTGATTTATTTCAGTTTTAATTAAGACCCCATTAGCTTTTATTAGAAAACAGGAAACGGAAAAGGAAGAAAACAAAAAAAAGGGAAAAGGAAAACATATCTTTTTCTTGTTGGTTTATGTAACTTCTTTTAGGTCTTTAGTGTGCTTTCCCCCCAACTCTGATGTGTACTTTGCTTCTTCTTGCATTTGCAAACAAATAATTTCAGTAATACTTTCTCTTTTAATTAGCTTCTTGGAATGTTCTTCTTCCAAGGTAAATGCTCTCATTAACTTTTTCACTTTCGGCTCTAAAGACGCAATAATTGAATTTATTAAGCAACAATTTGTCGCTTTACAAAATCGTCTTTTTTTTTCAAGTTTAAATTTCTTTCTTTTTTACTATCGCACTTTCACTTCCCCACGTTCACTACTCTCCTCATAAAACCACAATGATCTCCTTCATTAAAGAAAAACAAAAAAAGGGGATATTCGGGATGCTCAACAAATTGCCATACAAATTTCCGTTTATTGGATTAGGTGGCGATAAATATGAATTAAATTTGGAACCAATTGGTAGCACAATAGTATCAGAAATTGTGCAATAAAAAATTCTGAAAATTATTTTTTAAATGCAAGTGATTGCTATGAAGCATGTTACCTGAGGAAGACTTATGATCTAGGACTATGGAACCAAAGATAGTGCAAAGCGCAGCTCGATGCACAAAGTATCCCGCGGTCACGCATAGTCAGGGAAAGAACCGCACCCCAAGAGATGGTAACGTAGACAGTCTACCCTGATGGAAGCATCAATGACTTAATTTATCATAAAGTTTAAATGAATCCACCTCATTTGCTACATTGATCAGTCACTGAGTTGCATTAAACTGGGTAAAAGGGTTCTATATGCTCTTTGCTAATTGAATCATTTAGTTTTAAACGTAAAAACTTGTGCAGTAAATCTGAATAAAGTACTTTATGATGAACCATATACTACTTATAGGTCAATCAAAGAAAGGTTATTGTTCAAAAGCCCAAAATAACCTAAGTAAGATTATAAAGTGCATATATGACCCTGAGCAGTCACGAGATTTTTGACAGCCTTCATTTATAAACTTGTACCATATACTATTTTAGGCCAAGCCACCCGACAAGGAACAATAAACAAGCAAATGATGGAGGCCTTTCATTCCACTATTGTGAGGCATTAAAAATAGAGTTGTCAATATGTGGGCTTTGGTATTTGATGAGCCGGGCTGGCCCACTGTTTAAATGGGCCTTAAAATGGCCAACCCAATCCTATGTGGGCTACAGGTCCTCACGGGCCGGCCCACCATATACATATATATATATATATACTATATTAAAAGTGATAAGTCCTAAAGTCAAAAATTAAATTACCAAAATACCCACCTTATTTTTATTAAATATACTATTTGATTGAATAGAAAAAATTAAAGCCTAAAAAACCTAAATTACCCTTTCATAATAGTCGCAACTCTTTAGAAAAGTTAAAGCCAACATGTTACTACAGATCTATCAACTAATTATTTTTCTTATATATACTCCACTATTATTCTTATCTCTTTAGGTAGATGCAATATCTGAACGTTTGCATTAGTTAGCATACCTTTGTGGTGCTTCAAAACTAAAATGTTACCTTGAAGAATTTTAGAAATTTGAAAACGAGATTTCTAGACTCTGATATTATTTGAGTGACAGATTATCCAAACTATTACCCATTTACGGATAAAATTAGAAAGCGTTCATGTGATAATGTTTCGGGAGACCAATTAAATATACCACAACGTAATGTTATTTATATGCCGTGTGGAATGCTCAAATAGAGAAATTGAGGGGAGAAGAGAGGATGCCCAGAAAATTTTCTATGTTTTGGACTTGGAAAATGACTTCGAACGGTGTTGTTTCTACTGCTTAAATTATGTCATGACGATGTTCTTTCTTCTCTATTTTTCAAACCATCAATTTACTCAAGATTGACTTTTCTAACAAAATTTTTATTATAGAATTTACTCTTTGCATAGAACCAGCTTCTAATAATATCATATAATCCGTAGCATGATGCTGATATGCTCAACTAATCAATTTCTTTTTTTTTCGATCTCAAGAAAATAGACCCTTGTTCCTATATTAACAAATTATTTGTGTTTTAAATTCTTGCTATTTAGCTATTATTATTAAAAGAATCACTTTCATATTTTGTTCGTAGTTTAATTTATATGCCTTTTCTTTAATTCTTAAAATTTGAGTCCAATCTATTTATAGCGAACAAATTGTGGTGATGAAGTTCTATTTTACCTTTTTAGTGAGTCAAATAATTATTTTCTTTGACACCAATTATTTTTCAAAAAATTTCAAGTATTAGAGTTATAATATATTTTTATGTAGTTTTAAGTATGTAAATTTTATTTTAAATATAAAAAATTATGTATATAAACCCTGCTAATTCAAAGTTATATCTATTTTTATTCATGGAGAGGTTAACAATATCCAGGCATATGCAATATGAGTGGAAGTTTTATTAATATCATCTGCTCAAAATTATATGTGATATATGATTTGACCAAAGCAAAAAAGTTCAAGAGCGAAAAAAACTCCTTGCAAAGGCAAAACATTGTAGGCGTACTTACTTAAGTTTAGTAGGAACTTTAACTATCATTCCCTTGTTTTTCTTTCGCATCTATATCTATATCTATATATTATTAAAAAGAGAGGAAAAATCTTTTTTCTTAAGCTAAGTGACTGTCTAGAAAAAGCCACATGGCATAAGTAATTAATAATTAGTTATTTAGTTAATAATTAGTTATTGATTATTATTTTTTAATTTAACTATCTATAAATTAATAAAATAAAATATTTTATAATAGAAAATAAAAATTTAAAAAAAAATTGTCCACATGAAAACATGAAATACTATATATTAGGTAATGCAATAACAATAATTAAAATTTTAAAAATATTTAAAATTAGAAATAGAAGGGAAAGATGATTTGAACTTGAGATTAGATTAAAATTATGGTAAAAACGCTCAAACTATGGATAGGACCGCAGAATTAAGGTTTTACTAGATAATAATAATAATAATAATAATAATAATAATAATAATAATAATAATAATAATAATAATAATAATAATAATAATAATAATAGGATAACAAATTAAATATTAAGAATACAAAATAAATGTCTCATGTAGATAATTTAGTAACGAAAATAAAAGTTAAACTTTTATCGTGAAACTAAAAGAGAAAGAAATTTTAATTGCACGTGATATAAACTAATTATAAGAAAATACAATAGATTTAAAATTTGCTAATTAAAAAAACTTATGTATTCAATATTTTAGACTATTCAATAAAATAAATGCAAGCACTAAGATCAAGGATGTTACAAATATAAAAAAGAAATATGTTATACACTACGAGATATGAGAAACAGTTTCATGTCCTACTTCTTAATCGGTATCTAATGTAGATTGCATATAATCCAAATAACCCAAATCATAATTTGATATTTGTGTCCGCGCATCGCGCGAGTACTAATACTAGTTGACATTTAAAAGTGTGAGTTGAGTACTCCAAAAAAGAGTAATCAGCCTTTGAGAAAATAATTATGCCAAGACGTATGTATTATGATTAAAGGAGGTAGAGAAGATGAAGTTGATTAGAGAATGATTCTTTTGATGCATAAATATCAAAAGGGAGATACACCAAAGTTTAAATTAGTGTGATGACTAAAAGAACATAAATAGAGTTGATTAGAGGCCATTTTATTTTATTTATAAAAGGTCTCAAGATTATGCGAAAATGCTAGCTTTTGGTTTGTAATTTATAATTAAATCAATTAATTTTGAAATATGTGTACTAACTAATTTTGAAATATATATTTCGTAAATGATAATATGGAGTACACGGACAACGCACGTGAAGAGAGACTAGTATATATATTAGTATGGAGTACAAAACTTAATAGCGTTTAACATTGTTCTAATAGATTACTATAAAACTCAAAAAATGAGGACAATATTTCATTCATTAAAAGTCAATATTCAAAACAAACTACTCAAAAATATTTTCAAAGTGCTCATAACATATCCAACACCGACAAATCATCATCGTCAAGCACATTTGAATCCTTTTGTAAGATAAAGATGTCTTAACATCTTCATTTTTATCGATATTTATAATTATATGCAATATTAATTAGTTAAACATTAAGAAATAACTAAAATTTTAAGAACAAAAAATATTTAAATTCACATAAAAATATTACTAGTTTGAGATTTGACTACTCTTCTTGTTATTTTTAGTTGCCTATGTTCTTAATTAAAAATGTTTATTAGCCCACGGGACGAGGTGGGCCAACCTCGGTCAAGCCTCATGGGCCACTAGCTTACTTGGACGGGCTTAAGGCCTAATTTTTAAATGAGCTCCAAAAATCTTAGTCCAACCCTATTAAATCACGGGTTGGATTGAACCGACCCAATGGGCCAAGCCCATATTAACGGCTCTAAATAAAAACAAGCAATACTTATTTTATACAAATGATAATTGGCAGATGAACTAATTGCCAACTTCAGATTGCATATTTCTTACATTACCATAGAATCAAGGATATTTCACAAAAAGGGTAAGGACATCGAGAGTGAGAGGGAAAGTGTGGGACAAGGAGCAAAAGCCAATTACAAAGGATTTAGTTTCTAATACTACTTTCTATATGCCAACATGGGGATTTGCAGAAGTGATGAAACAAGCTTTAGGATCAGCAAAACTGGATTTGCAAACTAAGCTGCATCTCCTATCAAAGCAATTATAGTCGTTACTTGGTCATACCGAATTGGATCGCGCTTGGTCATTTCACAAACTCAATGTGTAAAACAACTTGAAATACATGCTACTCCGCATGTTGGCCATGCAGTCATTTGCTTTATCTCAAGCAGCCTATGTTTTCAGGCTTTGGCAAGTGCATCAGAAGCTGTTTCTCCAATTCTACTAGACTGAAAACCCATAAAGATGAGAGGGAAAATTGCATCATAAGAAACACGTATCTTTGAACAATGACGGAAACAAATTCCGATAGCACAATTGGCTTACATCTCATATTTTTGCCGAGCTTCTGTTTGCTTTGCTTTGTAAAGATCACTGTCCTTTGGCAGGGTGCTCAAATTGTTGTCTACAAAGTTGGACCAAAAAACCCCATCAGCAAAAGAATTGGCGAAGACGAAGACGAAAAGGGCTCGGGCGTTTTCAAAGAAGAAACCTTACTGAGTAACTAAAATATTCAACAGAAGAAAGACAAGAAGTAAATTCATGCATAATTAGGTAGACCTGTCCAAAAAGTGGACAACAGAATGGACAAATTTTTCATTCATTCTATGATGTGAGATGCATCTACTTCAAAGCTTATCTAATCTCCCATCCATACTCAATGAAACACCCCATTCCTGCTGAACCCTATCTTAATGGCATAGGTCATTCCACAGTTAAGTCAGTTTCCATGTCTGAGCAGCTCTTCTTCTTCTTTTTTTACTGAAAAAGTGTGCCATCATCAAATGCTATCACCATCCCTCCTAGAAAATCCTGACAACCATCTCTCTTATGTCAAAACAGCAGTACCAATGGACAAGGTCAAAGCAGTGTTGTAACTCCAAATGCAATTTGAATCTACATTTACCCAAATAAAAATTAAAAAATAATTTAGCAAAAAGTAATTGAGCCTCAAGAATTAACTGCAGCCTTGCATCACAAGCAATATCCAACTTAAACCATTCTCCAGAACAATATTGATGGCCAGCAACTGCCAACGATCCAACTATCAACTAACCAAGCCATACCACCCCATGACTTACCATTTCCACCATGCGTTTCCTTTAACTAGAGATGAGAAAGAACTCTTCGGAAGACCTGAAACTAATTAACAGTTCTCATTCCCAATGCCAAACCGCCAACAGCCCCACTTCCAAGCGCTTCAAAAATGCTGTGGCACCCATGTTTTGGAGGATCCGACACAGGTGCGACATCTCTTTTTGGAGGATCCAAGCAACATAGCCCCACACTCCCAAGTACCTCATTGTCAACACCTTACCTTAATACCTAGAGCTTTTATTATACACACTCTAGAAAGAACATTCATAGCTTCCATGACTAGATCAAACCCTGACCTAAAGCAAATAATCGATTTCTACATCTTCCAGCCGACAACAGGATGCAGTGGAGACGTTCAATATTGCAAAAATCATTAAGTAGGAAACTGAAACTACAAGTCAACATGGAGAGTGATAAAAGAAATGTCCTGCAGGCAGATGGATGCTACCGTGGGGAAGTACAAGCTAGTGGCAAAGGTAATCAGGCATAGATTCATTATTTTGGCTACACTGCTGTTGAAGTACGAATATTATTGTTGGGTTCATGTATCAGGTAGGATTTGCCTATTCCATAGGAATACCGCTATAGCTCTGGCTAAGATATATTACGAACTCCTCAGTCCTGATTCATGAATTTGGGACATTTTAGTCTGCAGGGATCGGACGGAAACGACAGAATTAGATTCAAAGGACCTTTTTTCCCTTGCACAGAAATATTCATTGTAGGAAAAAGGTCCACTACTGATTAATTATCCTGACAACTTAGGCCGTGCTTACTCTTGTTATATATTACACCCTATGTAGCAATCGAATTCACCTGCAATTTGTTGAGGAGCAAATTTCTTCACTTTTTCACTTTCCTGAGCTTCTGACAAAGACATGTTGTTGGTGAATTCTGGTCCCTGTCAATAAAACAAATTCTGAATAACAGGTTTAATCCTGAATATAGATTGATGTTTAGAGAGTAAAATTGACAATTCACGGACAAAAGCATGACGAAATAATCGGACCTAAGGTATTACTGAATTCCTCTTATGATCAATGGATAAGAAAATTGAGATACTGGAAACTCGACACTAGTGCAATAAGGCATACTCAACTTCCAACAAACCAGAGATTATACCTTCTTCTTCTCCTTCCTCTTTAGAATTTTCATGTGGCATTTTTTAATGTAATGCATCAAATGGTAACGTGAATGCCTTGAATTTAATTGTTCTCTCACATCAGGATTTGCAGTAAGCCAGTCTATAATTTCCTTTGATTTAATCACCTCATCCGTGTCTAGAGACTCTAACCAGGAATAAACAGGCATCCACTGATCAGTTCGTTGAAATCGATGATCAAAATTTTCCTGCCATACAAGGATACTAAGAATAAATTGCTAGTCGTCTACCACAAATAATAAATCAGTAGATGTTTTAAAAATAAAGTCAAACATTGGGCACTGTGAAAGGAACATGTTTAAACATGTGCAGATTAGATGAAAACTACAGTAACACTTCCTTTACAAAATTTAACTTGCACTTGCCATTGATTCTTAAAATAGGGAATTTCTAGCGTAATCATTATGTCGGATTGGTAACAAACTATAGCAGACTCATTGCAGGCCAATTCCATAAACGGTCATCGATTTATGGCTCACAAAGATCTTATTTGCATGAAACTTTTGATGTCATTGTATACAAAATAACTGTATATTATGCCTATCAAGTTTTGCTTGTAAAAGAATACTCTACAAAAACATGCATCTTCCCTGGATAGTGCAAAAAGAACAATCTGGAAAGCAAACAAACAGAAACCATGAGTATAATGTGCAAACAGTTATTGAAGTTTTTCTCTAAATAATTATCAGCCATGGAACCAGGGTTGTAAAAAGTGAGCGCTTCCTCGCTTAAAGCGAGAAGCGAAGCGAGGTATCTGACGCTTCTGTTAGCTGAAGCGTAGCATATTTACAAAAGCGCTCGCTTCCCCTGAAAAAGCGAGAAGCGATGCGAAGCGTAAGAAGCGAGCGCTTCTCTTTATAACTGGGCTGCCAACATATTTAATTAAAAAAGCTGTCTTTTTTTAAAACACCATCGAGGCGACCTAGGGTTCAAGTTTTCTACACTTTTTTTTTTCCCTTCAGTTCTTCTTTCTCATTCTTCTCCTCTTTTTCTTCTTCATTTTCTTGCACTGTTTCAGTGATAAAAAAGATTGAAATGCTGCCATTTTTTCGTTTCAGTTATACTGCCCTTCTTCGTATACTATGCAGTATTTATTTTAATATATTTTTTAAAATTCCGCTTTACTTAAAGCGCTTCTCGCTTTAAACGAAAAGGGTCTTGTCGCTTTTCCTCCTTCACGCTCTTCACAACACTGCCACAAACAACCCATGCTAAACTCGCGCATCTGGAATGTCTGTAAATACAAACACATATAAAAGAGCTGGTTGGGTAGCTTTTCAACCTGGAAACTGATAAAGAGATTAAAGTGTAACATAAGAAGTAAAGGCTTATGAGCACCAGTACCATAAGCCTATACTTCAAATCATATTCTAATTGATCAGATCATTTGATCAAATTTTCTTGAGTGGGGCAGGCGTCCTAACCGATATGGTGTAAAATGTAAGGCAATCAACAAAGCAACAAATTAACAGAGAAGAGAGAGTTGACAGAAACTTGAGAAATAATTTGGCACCTTAAAACTTCCCCTGAGAATGAAAGCATGGGAAGCCATAGTACCAAAGTGTTAGATCATGAGAGTAGCATGAGAATTTTGTCTTCCATTTAAGCATGCAAAAGATCTGTATTTTGCATAATATTGGCATGAATGAGTTTAAATGGTGTGACGTGGTTAGTGAGGATTCATAAACCCGATCTCCACTTGGTTTGGACTGAGGCGTTGTTCTTGTTGTATTTATGCATGCTAAAGCTAGAGATAGCCTCCTGTGAGTGTTGTAAGTCAGTTTATGAATTCTCCCTGTGATAGTCATTGGGATGCAGTTGTCCGCATTATTCGATATATAAAATCGGCTCCAGGCAAAGGGTTACTCTTTGAGGATCGAGGTCATGAGCAGATCATTGGATACTCAGATGTTGATTGGGCAGGATCACCTTCTGATATACATTCTACGTCTGGATATTGTGTTTTAGTATGAGGAAATTTGGTGTCCTGGAAGAGCAAGAAACAGAATGTAGTTGCTCGGTCTAGTGCAGAAGCAGAATATCGAGCAATGGCTATGGCAACATGTGAGCTAGTCTGGACTAAACAATTGCTCAAGGAGTTGAAATTTGGTGAAATCAGTCGGATGGAACTTGTGTGTGATAATCAAGCTGCCCTTCATATTGCATCAAATCCGGTGTTCCATGAGAGAACTAAACACATTGAGATTGATTGTCACTTCGTCAGAGAAAAGATACTTTCAGGAGAGATTGCTACAAAGTTTGTGAGGTCGAATGATCAACTTGCAGATATTTTCACCAAGTCTCTCACTGGTCCTCGTATTGGTTATATATGTAACAAGCTCGGTACATATGATTTGTATGCATCGGCTTGAGGGGAGTGTTAGTTTACAGCATGTATATAGTGTAGTATTGTCCCACATTGGTAGAGGAGTAGTATGTCCTTGTATAGTATAGCTATAAATAAGGACCTCTTGTATTGTATTGTTCATCCAATATCAATAACATATTTTCTCCCGTACCTTCTCAAAGTACCAAAGTGTTAGATCATGAGAGTAGCATGAGAATTTTGTCTTCCATTTAAGCATGCAAAAGATCTGTATTTTGCATAATATTGGCATGAATGAGTTTAAATGGTGTGACGTGGTTAGTGAGGATTCATAAACCCGATCTCCACTTGGTTTGGACTGAGGCGTTGTTCTTGTTGTATTTATGCATGCTAAAGCTAGAGATAGCCTCCTATGAACTGTGGCACTACAATGAGACAAAGCAAACTGGAGAGGGTGGTCCTTGATTTGGGCCATGAATGTAAAATTCCAAAGATATATGTGGATCTAGGAAACGAAAAACCGGGTTTGATTCAACTATTTGAGTTAAACAGCATCAGAAAAAGAAAACGATCTACATCTAGGAATGATGAACATGATTTTGAGAATGAACAAAATTGATACGCGAAAGCAGATATAAAAATAAACAGGAGTTGACTTCTTTCTTCCTTTTCTTGGTACCACGAAAAGATCAGAGCAATATTTACTTTTAGAGGAACAAGGACAAAAACCTCTGGCCCAGACACCCCGGTTATAAAGAAAAGACTAAAATCTTGGACTAAATTTTATCCAGTTAGCATAGATACTACAAAGGTTGAAGTGAGATTCAAAGTTTAGAATTCCTCAACAAGGATAAAGGTGCATGAAAGCCATTTGATTTACATCACTAAATAGCATTGAATTTCTTAACTGGGCGAGCGTCCACTTTGTCTTTTGAGAAAGAGAATATCCAAAGTGTGATTAGTCGGGATTTCTAGAGGAAAATTCACAACTCCTTTGTTTATATACATAATGGTGCAGAAGGAAAAGACTCTTTCCTGGCGTTTACAACATAATTAGATGACAGGCCGGTCATTGCAACAATCGGAGTTAGAATAAGGTCGAAGGGGGGAAAAAAAATTAAAAATGCAAAAAACCTAACTCTTTTCACAAATGTACAGGTGATTTTAACTAAAGGTGTCATCTTTTTTCTTAGCAAAAGGTATCAAAACAAGTAAAGAAGATTCCAATATTCGAGACTAAAAATACCTATCAAAAATATATTTCGAGGCTCAGTAAGAGGGCAAGCAACACACCCATTGTATTATTTCAGTCCTTAGCTAAATTAGCTACTATAAGATTAAAAGAAAGAGGAATTACTGGTACCCGCCCCGAAATCCAAGTACAACCAACAAAAGAATAAGGAATTAAACACCATCTGTAATTCTTTTTTCAAAAGAAAAAACGTAGAGCACCAAGATATTTATTTCACATTAGAAGAATACCATTGAGCCCCAAATCAATGGGAGAAGTCGCTAGTCTCCTTCGGCGTATTAGGATGGTCAGCTGTCAAATTCCTCAGCAAACTTCAAAAGAAAAACGAGAGGACTGTCGGGTAGACGAAGCAGATATTTCTCTTCTTATATAATTGTGTGTACTTTGTGAAGAGGTTAAGAAAAATGACAAAATTGGTCCATTATGTTCGTGTAAGTTTAAAATAGTCCCTTAAATATATTTTTGAGTAATTTTGACCTATTTAAGTATGTCAAAAATAAATATTTTCATTTTTTGTCAAATATTTATCAAAATTTAACGGTTATATTTAACAAAAAATTATGAAGAAAAAAATTTAATTAGAAATATTATGAAAGTGTCATCAAGTCTTAGGATCTGTAAGCCAAAATTGCACCAAATACCATAACTGGACCAAAAATAATACTAGAAATTACACCATAATCATAAATATATCAAAAATTACCGTTAAATCTTTTTATTTTTACAGTTCCCATTAATTTTGACAACCAGATTTGTTAATTATTTGACGTTGACCGAAATTGTTCACTTGATAAATATAAAGTACTAATTAGCTTCCTCAGATCGCACTGAATATATTATTGTTAGTGTTGCCCTGTTTTATATATATATATAAACGGTACTATTTTAGACCTACCTTCAAACATGACCAGTTTTGTTATTTTGTCGTGGGAATTGCATTGCCTGCTTTTCATTTGTTATAATGCTCCCCTACTAATTTAAATTGTAAAAACTTCCCCACCATTCTCTGAAATCTTATATATTTTATCACAAAATTTTGTCACTTAAAAGAAAGGAGAAGTTTGGGATCTACTTATTTTTTAAGTTTACCACATCAAGCTATCTATATCTGCCTTCTAGTCCCATACCACTGTCGAACTTTGGCGTGCTTGTTGACTAAACAGTTTTACAAGTCGTTTTTAGTGAATGTACAGAACAACGTTGTCTACTTCTGCCTATTTGTCCCCGTTGTTTATCTAAAGTCGGCATGCTTACTGAAGTGGCATTTAGGAACAACGTTTCAAGCTATCATGTCGTTGAACCAGTCCAATGTGAAATCCTTGAAGTAGCTGTACTCTAACTCGACCTGCTTCTTAAAACTGATCATAAACAGAGAACTTTGAATACACGCATAAGACTAGTTTGTTGTATTAAAGAAATTACTTGTTGCCGAAAAAAAAAATTGATTCTTGTTATCCTTTCCTTTACAATAGAAACCCAAAATTGCCTCTATAAATACTAGTACTACTTATTGGTGCAAGACTTTCCAAGTTCCCCAATCAATACAGACAATGTGAAAAGAAGTCCGGTTCTTTTGAGATAGGTGTACATTGAAAAGAATCCTGAAGGATAGAGACCATGGTTTGATTCTTTCATTGCAGCAAGGTCAGATAACAATTCTAATTCTCTCTTCGCATGTTGTTTCTTTAACTTTTCATTCAACATACGGCAAAATGACTTGAGGTGTACAGAGAGCTGTCGCATTTAGATGCAGAAGACCTGATATAATCCAGCTACAAACACGTACGTTACCGAAACACATTCTGATATCTTCAAACAGCGCCAAGTGATGAGGCATCACTTCTGTGCTTTGTAGACACATACAAAAGGAGGACCGCCTACTGCCACAAAGCACAAGGATGACAAAGAACTGATGAAGTTTAACATGGGATTCTACATCTTAAAGTGCAGTCTCACGTGCATTCATAAAACATCAGCTGCCTCCATAGTCAGCACTAGTCAACTTTGTCCCCAGTTCTACCCTCGGCTTAGCTGAAAGGCCCCTTGCTAACATCTCTTCATCATATTTCCGTGCCATATCAACCATACCCTTTTGCACCAAAGCGTCAATTAATGCATTGTAAGCAGACACATCTGGACTCAACCCCTGATTTTCCATCTTTTCCCAAAGAATAAAGACCGGTCGAAGAAATCCCCATCTTCCAAATTTCCTCATAAGCATGACATAAGTGTCCATCCTGGGCCGCACTCCGCTTTCGATCATTCTATCAAACAACTTGAGAATCTCTCTGGGCTTCTCAAGGCATCCAAAAAAGCAGTTGTATGTAATGACATTAGGCTCACAACCCTTGCTAGGCATTTGATTAAGCAATCTATATGCGTCTTTGTACCTCCCATTTTCACACATAAGCTTGATGAGTGTGTTATATGTTGAAACATTTCGTTTGCACCCCAACTCAATCATCTCTTGACAAAGCTTAGCTGCTATATCAACACCATCTGAAATCCCAATAGCACGGATGACAATGTTATACGCGATCACATCCAAGTTAATTCCCTTCTTCTTCATTTCTTTGTATAATTTTACAGTTTTCCATGGTTTTCCGCTCTTGCATTGTACATCCATGTAAGTAGAGTACGAATATAGATCCTTTTGCACACCCCTTGTGTCCATCTCTTCCCAAAACTGTCTACACTTCCCCCACCAACTCAGTTTGAACCACCCACGAAGAAGCATATTACATATTTTTGTGTCCACTTTAAAGCAAGAATACTTCACATCATTCTTGTTCTTAGGGAAGCACAACTCTTCGGCCTCTATCACATGCTTATACTCACATAAAGCATCAATTAGATTTGAAAATGAAACTTGATCTTTTAAATTAAATTCCTCCGTCTTATCAAACGTATCAATTGCTTCTTTAACCATGTGAGCAGACACATAACGTTTGAACAACACCCGAAAAGTGGTGTGGTCAGGCGTGGAGGATACACTTCTCATTTTCTCAATCAAATTCCAAGCTGCATCAAATTCAAAAAACTTGCCAAGAATGTCAATAAGCTGGTTGCAAGTTTGGATGGTGTGGTGGAAGCCACACTGCTCCTCAGCCCAGTTGAAGAACTCTAAAGCTCTTCTCCAGTCATTGTTGTAACAAGAGAGCGTCTCTAGCACGATGGTGGGGTTTAGGGGTTCAAAGGAAGCACTTGTTGAACTGGTAGGAAGATTTAGAAGTGGGGATGAATGGGGGTCATCATAGTTGGGAAAGGGAGTGGGATTGGGGGGTTTGGAGGGAGGGGAGTGATAATCGTGATGGTGAAGCAAGTTTTCTAATTGGGTGAGAAGCAAAGAAGAAGGTAAGAAAGTTGAATATCGATAAATAACAAACGAAAGCATTCTAGAAGAGTAGGAACTGGTTTTCGAATATAATCTGCAGTAACTGTGTGGTTCTCAGGAGTGCAGGAGTTAATGATTGTCCTGTAATGTAAATTACAATGATAAAAAATGTTATATTAGTTTAGCATCACCACAGAAAGGATCTCTAAACGTTAAACATTTTGAATTTTTCCAGTATTCTGTAATGGAAGAGTGTATATTGGCAAATATTTGTTTGCTCTTGACTTATTATTGGTGTTTCTTTATAAATACTTGTAATGGGCAGTGTAATGATGTAATCAAAATTTCATTGTTTACATGTTGTCTTTCTTTTATTTACGTAATTTAGTTCGCCTTTTATTTTCTGCTTATATATATGGCTGTATATACTTTTCATCATTTCCATAAGGTTCTTCGAACATGTTTGACTAAGACATTTGTTTTATTTAGTTTTACATTTTTCAACACATAAACAAGTACTTGAATTCCAAACTATACTGTAATGCACAATTTCCAATAAAACAAAAACTCAACTGAATCCCATCTCGATCTCAACTCAATTCACAAATCACAAATCATTCATGATCACATAAAAACCATCTCTTAACACATTTCACATCCCTTGTTATGATAATTTGATTTAAGGACAAAAGGAAACTTACCAATTTACTGAAAAAATTGATGGACAACAACACAGAAGTAATTGCAGCCACTAGACCCCAGCCAGTTAGAGTTGAGGGGCTTTTGACTCTTCTTTTGTTTCTGCAAAGTAAAAAATAAGCCTCAATGCATTGACACTACCAACCAAGAAACAAAAGGAAATTTCCTGATTCAATTTACCAAACCAACGTAATACAATTTCAAGTTAGCAATTCCCCAATTCATTCCCCCACCCACCCCAAACACACACACAAAAAAACTACTAAACTTGAATATATTGTAGAACTTAACTTAAAGAACAGCCCAGTTTAGCATAGATAATTCACTGTAAACTAATTTCTCAAGTTGGTAAATTTTATAATACCTATCGTTTTAAAAAAAATTAGAACTTTTAAAACCATAATGGAGCTGCAATCACCTCTCTCTTATTATAAGATTTCAATTTGGTTATCATAACCAATGGCGGATCCAAGATATCAAAGTCATGGGTGCTCGTTGGAAAGAGTTGCGAAAGAAGACGGTAGAAGAATTTAGCTATGGGTGCTCACTCAGTAGTTATCTAAATTTTTTGCTAGTTGCCTACGTAAATATACTAAATCTGGGTAAAGAAAATGGGTGCTTGAAGCACCCACAACTCTTCATGTGTATCCACCACTGATCATAACCTAATATATTTGATAAATTAAAGAAAAAAACATGTACGGACAATATTAATTGAAAGCTAATATTCTACAGGATATTTTTTCAAAACAGAAAATAATTAGTACTCAGCTTATGAAGTAATAATCTTAAGATGTACTTACCAAAAAAACAATAATACTCCTAATAACTTTAAGATGTGCAATTGAATTACATTGTTCTAAAATGTGAAATGGAGTCCGCTTATAAACGCTTAAACTAGTTTCGTTTTTCAATTGTAGCAGACTAACATTATACATACATGAGTTTTCAGGCTTCAATAGATATAACTGAATGAATAGCTATATTAGAGATATACTGGCCAATGGCTCAAACTCTCAATCCTTTGCAAGATCATAGCATCTTGTTCACCAACTCAAAACATGAAATTGTAATATAAATGTTGAGATGCAGCCATGGAAGCTTCTAGGTCGAGAGAGAAGAGAGAAACAGAGAAGAGGAAGAGAAATTCATTTTTTCCTCTTTATACAACTAACTCCAACTAACTGACTACTAACCCACATAATTAACTGAGGTTAACACCAGCTAATTATCTAACTAACCCACGTCATTATTCCTCTTAACACTCCCCCTCAAGCTGTGTAGTGAGAAGAGATTGAACACTCCCAGCTTGGACAATAAGAAATCATGTTGTGATTTACTTAGTCCTTTTGTGAGAATGTCAGTTAGCTGCAGGTTTGATGGTACATGAACTGTTTGAATAAGACCCTCATGCACCTTCTCTTTGATGAAGTGACAATCAATTTCTATGTGCTTAGTGCGCTCATGACATATGGGATTTGCTGCTATTTGAATTGCTGCCTTACTGTCACAGAATAGCTTTACTGGCACTTCTACATCAAAATTCAGCTCCTTGAACAATCCTACTAACCAGACTATCTCTGCCACAGCATTTGCCATGCTTCTATACTCTGCCTCTGCTGAGCTCCTTGAAATGGTGTTCTGCTTCTTTGATTTCCAAGAGATCAAAGAATCTCCCAGCTTCACTACAAAACCACTAACTGACTTCCTTGTCATTGGACAAGTTGCCCAATCGGCATCACAATGCACTGTGAGTTGTGATGAAACCTCAGCTGATAATAGTATGCCCAACCCTGGTGCATTCTTTAGATACCTTACCACCATTAGAGCTCCTTCCATGTGGGATTTCTTTGGTTTGTGCATGAATTGACTCAAATTCTGCACAGCATAAGCTATGTCTGGTCTAGTCATTGTAAGGTATAGCAGCTTTCCTACCAGCTGCTGATAACTGGTAGGATCAGGTAACACAGTTCATCCTGATAGGTACTACTGGTTGCTCCTTCATCAAACTCCACACTAGTAAGCCTTTGATTCACCTCTAATGGTATGCCTGCTAGCTTAGATCCGGCTAGACCAAGATCACTGATCAAGTCAAGAGCAAACTTCCTTTGACATACTAGAATTCCCTGCTTACTTCTAGCAATTTCAAGACCAAGGAAGTACTTCATCTCCCCCAGGTCCTTGATCTTGAAATGTTGTTGCAACATGAGTTTAGTAGCCTCTATCATGGTGGGATTAGATCCAGTGATCAGAAGATCATCAACATACACTAGCACAAGGACCTGATCATGAGCAGAGTGCTTAGTAAAGAGAGAATAATCATGCAGACTTTGGATAAAACCTGAGGCAGTTAAGGCTTCACAGAGTTTGAGATTCCATTGCCTAGAGGCTTGCTTGAGCCCATAGAGTGATTTTTGAAGCTTGCATACCTGAGAGGACTCCCCCTAGCTAACAAGGCCAGGTGGCGGAATCATATAGACATCCTCCACCAAATCTCCTTGCAAGAAGGCATTGAAAACATCCATCTGATGGAGCTTCCATCCATGCATGGCAGCTAGAGATAATACTGCTCGTACAGTCACCATCTTGATCACAGGAGAGAAGATTTCCTGATAATCTAGGCCTTCCTGTTGCGTGTAGCCCTTGGCCACCAGCCTTGCCTTGTACCTTTCCACCTCTCCTTGTGCATTATACTTGACTTTAAAAACCCACTTGCAGCCTATTGCCCTTTTTTCTGCTGGCAGATCCGCCAAGCACAAGTGTTGTTGTCATTTAGGGCCTTCAATTCTTGATCCATAGCCTCAATCCACTTAGGATCATGTATGGCCTCAGCATAAGAAGTTGGCTCTTTAACTGCTGCAAAATTGCACACTGACTTGAAGTAGGAGTCTGACAAAGAAGTATAAGACATATACGAGGAAATAGGATACATGGAAGCTGAGCTTGCAGTAGAGGTTCCAGAAGACTTTCCTGTAGGCACTTGATGCACAAAGCCATAAAGTCAACCTGGTGTTTTAGAAGGTCTGGAGGATCTCCTGACTACAACACGTGATGCATCAGTGTCTGTAATGCTTGTTGTAGGTGTAGTAGCTGGTGATTCTATAGGACCAGCTGGCTCACTATGTACTGAAGCAGGATGAGTCCCTGGTGAGCATTCAACTTGTGCATTGTCTGTGGTAGGAATGGACACAAAAAATTCTGCATCTGATGCTTGAGATGAAGGAACTGGTTCAAATGTGCCCCTTGTAGCAGGAGACCTAAAAGGAAATACATTCTCCCAGAACACAACATCCCTGCTAACAAACATAATATGGTTGGTTAGACTATAGAGTTTGTAGCCTTTCTGAGTAGAAGAATACCCCAGGTGTACTGCCTTTTCTGCTCTGGCATCAAATTTGTCGGTGTTGGCACCTGTTCTAGTTGCATAACATAAGCAACCAAGGACCCTTAGATGTTGAAGATTAGGTTTCCTGCCATAAAACACTTCAAATGGAGATTTTCCGGACAATGCAGTAGAAGGAATTCTGTTAATAAGATATACAACACTCTGCACACATAGTCCCCAGAACCTCAAGGGAATGCTTCCTTGAAATCTGATTGACTTCTAAGATTTGCCTATGTTTCCTCTCCACCACTCCATTCTGCTGGGATGTATGAACACAAAAACTTTGGTGAATGATCCCTGCTGAACTAAAAATATCATGGCAATGAGTATTAAAAAACTATGTACCATTGTCACTCCTAAAGACCTTGAGAGTTTTACCAAACTGAGTTTTTATTAAGATCAGAAAATCCTTCATTACAATTGAGACATCACTTTTGAGCTTTAACAAAAAAATCCAAACAGGTCTACTATGATCATCTACTAGAGTTAGGAAGTATCTATTCCCATCATAAATGGGAACTCTATAAGGTCCCCATACATCACCATGTACTAAATCAAAAGAACATGTTGCTCTACCAGTGCTATGTGAAAATGG
Source organism: Nicotiana tomentosiformis (assembly GCF_000390325.3). NCBI lineage: Eukaryota > Viridiplantae > Streptophyta > Magnoliopsida > Solanales > Solanaceae > Nicotiana > Nicotiana tomentosiformis. The sequence continues at coordinate 113,581,758 of NC_090814.1, read as the reverse complement.
TAGCCTAGTTTGTTTGGCAAGAGGACAAATTGAGCATTTGCTGCTGCTACTTTTATTATACTGCTTCACTATATGCATCTACTTCAATATTTTGTGAGGGAGCCAAGTCTCTTCATCACTTCTCACATGTAGTACTACTGAGTGAGCCATCTTGTTGCTTTGTTTGTGATCCCAGTAGTAAAGTTCATTGAGAAGTCTACCAGTCCCCGTCACCTTCCCAGTGTGAAGGTCCTGCATGAGACAAAAATCAGGAAAGAATGCCATACAACAATTCAGTTCTTTAGTGAGCTTAGAGACTGAAAGAAGGTTGTATTTAAAGCCAGGCACACAAAGAACTCCTGAGATTTCCCCTTGGTTCAGTTTACATTTACCAACATGAGCTATTGGGAGCTGAGATCCATTTGGCAAGTGTACTGTACCTGACTCACTATCAGGTGTATGCTTTTCAGACATCATCTTAGAACTAGAAACCATATGATCAGTGGCTCCTGTATCAACTATCCATTCAGGATTAATGCAAGTGACCATAAATGATCTAATGATACCTGCCATGTTAGCTGTTGAAGCCGATGAGGTATTATCTTTGGTTAGCATTCTGAGTAACTGGTTGTATTGTTCTGGTGCAAAAGACATAGGTCTATGTCTTGCTCCTCCTACTGTTGCATCTTGGCCAGTATGATGTCCTCCAGTGTTAGTGTTGATTCCTCTTGCTGTTACATTGTATGTATCAAAGTGAGTGTGGCCTTGAGGTTGAGTAGGGTAAGCTGCTACAGAACCAGATGTGTTATTAGATTCACCAAAACAATTTGTCTCCTTAGGTCCACCATAATTCGCAGCATTAGATCCACCATAGCTCACAGCATTAGCCCCTTGCTTTCTCCTCCCTTTAAAATCAGGTGGATAACCAATGAGCTGGTAGCAATTTTCCTTGTTGTGGCCTTTCATCTGACAATGCTCACACTGAACAATGTTGTGGCTCCTGTCATTGTAGCTTCTCCTGGGCTTTTGCTGCGAATTCTTAGCAGTCCATAAGGCAGTAATATCGTTTCCCTCTCCAGGACTGATGAGGCTCTGAGTAGAATTTGATCTCTGTGTCTCATCCTCTATGATCAAAGCATAAGCCTGGTTCAAAGTAGGCTCAGTGGTCTTCATCAGTATCTGTCTCCTTGCTTGAGCATAGGAATCATTCAATCCTCCTAAAAATTGAAGCAATCTCTGTTGGTGAAGATGCTCAACATAGTCTTTTGACTTCTCACATCCACAACTAGGAGTAGGAGCCATAACATCAAATTCATCCCAAAGTTCCTTCAATTTTGTGAAGTAAACTGAAACAGAATCAGTTCCTTGCGAAATCGTTGCAATCGCACGATGCAACTGATAGATCCTCATACGATTGACCTTATCGAATCGCTCTTGTAGATCCTTCCACACCAAATGTGCATTCGAAGCATAAACAACTCCACTCAACAAATGTGGAGATACCGTGTTCATGATCCAAGATAGGACAATTGCATTGCATGTCTCCCAATCCACATGCAATACAGTAGGAAATGATTCCTTAACACATGCACCAGTAACAAACCCTAGTTTTCGCTTGGCTTGGAGTGCAATTCTCATCGACCTTCCCCACAACCCATAATTCTCGGATCCTTGGAGCTGAACCGGAATTAAAACAGAGCTTGGAGTGTCCGATGGATGCACAAACAAAGGATCAGTATGATCTATCTTAATTGCCGCCATTGTTGACGTCGAAGAATCCGTCATTGTTCAATCAAAATGAATGAGAAACAAAATTCGACCTAGCGACTACAGAGAATGAGAAACAATTGACTTACAGTCACGAGAGCGTGGAATGCGTGATCAATTTGTTGCCATGGCTCTGATACCATGTTGAGATGCAGCCATGGAAGCTTCTAGGTCGAGAGAGAAGAGAGAAACAGAGAAGAGGAAGAGAAATTCATTTTTTCCACTATATCTGCTATGTACTGTACACATACATTTATACAACTAACTCCAACTAACTGACTACTAACCCACATAATAAATTGAGGTTAACACTAGCTAATTATCTAACTAACCCACGTCATTATTCCTCTTAACAATAAAACATGTGATTTTTGCATCAAGGATGAAGACTAATAGTGTTAATTAGCACATTTCGGGATGCAACGAGCTGCAGTGTCTTCTTAAAATACGCATAGAACTAAATTAAGAACCAAAAAGACTGAGTTGGTAAATAGCTCAAATAGGTAAATCACATAGAAAACGCTATGCAGGTTATATAAGAGAGCAAAATCAAATAAAATGGAGCTATACCTTGCCTCAAGTCGGGATACAACAGTCGAAGGCAACGAAGCTGTTCCAGTTCTGAATACGAAGAGAGAAATCGGCAGCGCGAAGGAAAATACTAGAGAGAATAAGCTAGGGTTTAAACTAAGAAGAATCAATCAGAACAACAAAGAATTGAAAAAAGAGAACCCCCAAAATTCTTTCTTGGACAGTTGCGAATCATTGGGCTATTTATAAGTTGCAGTTTGCATTTTGAGAAATTGCTCAAATGCGATTTAATTTCATATTTATAAATTGCATTTGAAATGCAAGTTAAGCTAATGACATCTCCTAAACCGTCTATTATTTCAGTTAACTTAGAAATACGGTGTTTATGGTTCGTTTTGGATCGATTTTTTCTTAAAAAGAAACCAAACTAAGTAAGTCGGTTCTTAAAATGTTGAAATTAAACCAAACCAATTAAGTTGGTTTTTTAGCGATTCGGTTTTTGTTGATTTTTATCGGTTTTTGGTTTTTTCGGTTATTTGTCGGGTTTTTAGTTAAATATGAGACATACACTACCAAATACATATTCCGGCGACTACATTTTCAACGTAACACTATCAAATCAATTGTTCTTTGAGAAATCTATCATTTACCATGATATATTGATGATAATTGAATCAAATAGTGATGAATAATTTAAGTACTCAATTAAAAATCGATTATTTTTAACATGAAATAATTCTTGTACTTAGCAAAAGCAAACTACCAATCAAACTAGAATGTAAAGGAAAAGAATTAGATTATTGTAATAGCAAAAAACTAGACTGAAAATACAAACGACTAATATGTACTATAACATTTTAGAAACTTTATATAAAAATATACATATTTATATATATGTGTGTAATAATAAGTTTAAATAGCTACTTCTATAATCGGGTTGGTCGGTTTTTTCGGTTATTTTTTATTAAAACCAAAACCAAATCAAATTTGATCGATTTTTAAAATTCAAAACCAAAACCAAACCAAAACCTAAAAAGTATCGGTTTTTTGATCGGTTTGGTTCGGTTTTCGGTTTGGTTCGGTTTTTCGGGTTTTTATAAACACTCCTACTTAGAACACATGTAAATAATTTTTCACTCATGCATTATACATATTTTGAATTTTCACAAATATTACACATTAATGAAATTTTCCGGCTAAAATTACATATTTTAGGAAAGAATTACTTCAATATGATCCTATGTCTTGCTAAATAACAAAAATAGTCTGTTGATCTAAAATAATTCATTAAATATACTAATTAGCGGTTTTTATCCGTTAATTCACAAAATGTGAAAAATTTCTTAATTTAATAAACTCCAACTATTAAATTTTACGGGATGATGAAACAATAAAGTTCTTTATTTTATTAAAAATATCAAATTATGAGTAAGAGTTAATTATGAAGTTTTAAAAATTAATTATAATTACAGTTTTATCTAAAATAGAATGCACTTAATGGTTAATAAAACATCAACATTTGTGTTGAAGATGTGCTTTTATGATAGTATAACTTAAGATAAATAGGTTACATACATCTCGAGGAAATTACCTGTTAATATTTGTTTGCTTTTAATGAAATTTTAACCAACAACAACATACTCAGTATAATCTCACTAGTGGGGTATGGAGAGGGTATTGTGTACGCAGACCTTACCCCTACCAGGAGAGGTAGAGAGACGGTTTCCTATAGACACTCGGCTCAAGATAAGGTGGAAAAAAAGAAAAGGAAAAAAAGAAGAAGAACAAAGAGGGGGGAGAAAGAAAGACGAGGGAGACAAAAGACGATAAGAAAAACAAGGAAAAAAGATAGCATCAGATAGTAACAATGAAATTTTAACCATGAACTTTAATATTTACACTCAGATACACTTTAGCGGATATAATTATTTGCTTATTAGGATATTATCATTAAATTTGAGTAGATTAATCAAAATAATTTGTTTTCTCAATAATTAGAGTGGATTGTCTAAGCTTTTATGTCCTGATCAATGCTACTCCACAAAGTATTGGGAACGTATCCATAATGAAGCGCACCAAAATAATTTATTTATTTATTTGGTATTTAAACATTTAGTATTAACCACTAATGTAAACGTATCCAAAGCTTTTTTGTTTTCTTTCAATTCTCAGCATGTTTTGGTTATAGCAACCTTGTTTCATAAAGTCAGGTTGATCAAATTTAGTCCTCTGCAGTCCTAGGTGAACACTAACTATTTTGGTATTTCGCTTATTACAGGAAAAAAATAGTAAATATTTCCAAAAGACTTAAACACATTTTGAAAACAAATACTATTATCATCACTAAACAAATTTAAAACAGCAGAGTGGAACTTGAAAGTTCTTTTCGTCCTCGCCTCTTGAGAACTTTAAAGAAGTGTGCACTATTTTGACACCTACTTTCAAAATTTTAGGGGCCTATATGATTACAATTAATAATATTATATCGTAGATTATGATTAAGTAATAAATTATAATAATAGTATACATACATATATATATATATATTAAATTTAATTGGGAAAAGGGCCAAATATACCCTTTACTTTCATATATTGTCTACATTTAACATCTGTTATACTATCGGGCCAAATTTACCCCTACAATCAGCAAACTTTTAAAAATACCCCTTTATCTGTTAAGTAATCCAAAATCTCCCATTTTTTTAATTTAAATCACTTGTTGTTCTTATTGTTCCATTATTTTCAAAAATTACTATTGATGTGAATGCTAAAGTTACTAGACTATACAAATTATTCATAATTGTTTTTTAATTACCAATGAACCAATTTCTCTTCTTGTAATAAATAAAATTGGTTTAGAATTTTATTTATTTTTCAATCATATACACACAGTAGAATTTAGTGGGTCTATTTATTGTGTATTATGTGCAGCTGATCATCATGTATGTACATGTATATTCAAATATATTTTGTCATTGCTTGGTTAGTATAGAGTTCGATCGACTAACTTAAGAGTGCACAATGTGTAGACATTTAATTAAAGCAAAGTTGAATTAAACAATGTAAAGCCTCCGAGGAACTTCAACTTCAATCACTAATTCTTGCAAAGTCTCCATGGATCTGGTGCAATGAATTCATTAAAATTGGGATGTTGTAAATACTTTTAGAATTTAGAAAAGATACCTAATTTAGATTTTTCAATTTACTATACTTTGTTTATTCGGCTGTATTATTTAATATTTTTTTCTCTAATTTATAAAGCAGGTAAATGCCAATTATTTCAAAAATAGTGGACCAAGAAGAACAACAAGATATTTAAATAAAAGGAATTTGGAAAATTTTGGATTACTTAACAGATCAAGGGGTATTTTTAAAAGTTTGTTGATTGTAGAGGTAAATTTATCCCGATAGTATAACGGTAGGGTAAATTTGGGCCGATACTATAATGGAGGTTAAATATATACAATACATAAAAGTAGAGGGGTATATCTGGCCTTTTTCCCAATTTAATTAGTAATGTTAATACATAATATATGTGAATGATATATATCATGTATAATATAAATATTTAAGTGTGTGGAAGTTATTAAAAAAAATGTGCAGTATATTGACACTTGGTTTTGTCAAACTTTCACGTATGGGTTAGAGTGAGAAGCTCTCCCTTCTCTCTACAAAATTTGTTTTTCCTTTTCTAAAACACTAACCAAACTACACCATGAAAATGACCACCACCAACTCTCCGCCCGAACCACCTAATTTGGGTATCATGCACATTGTTCCTCCCACGACACACAACAATCTATCCACGGACGCAAAATAATCCTTCAAGCGCACACTGCTTTCACACAACCAATTCCACCATTTACAGAGCACTTGTCACACAACTCACTCACACGTTGATTTCTCCGATGAAGCCACAAACGACTACCAACATGATACCTTTATCCCTTTAACGTCCTCTGATAAAACTAGACTATATTCTCCTTGGAAATGGCCAGTGATAGTCAAAGTATTTGGTAGAAAAGTGGAACATCAAACATTACGTACCAAATTACGTACATTATGGCAACTTACAGAAGAATTACCAATAATCTATTTGGGATCAGACTTCTTCCTCATAAAATTCCAAAATGAAGAAAATATGAACAAAGCACTCTATGAAGGACCTTGGTTTATATTTAATCATTTCCTTTCAGTACGCAAATGGGAACCAAAATTCATCGCCTCCAATACACAACTCACTTATTCAGCAATTTGGATACCATTACCTGAGTTACCTACCGAGTTCTATGATTTTTACATCCTACAAATAGTTGGATCCAAAATTGGTATCCTTCTAAAGATTGATACTTGTACGTCGGCTACCGCTAGGGGAAGATATGCAAGAATATGTATTGAAGTACCGTTGGGACAACCATTGAAAATATATATTTTTATTGGTATGCACAGACAACAAATTCTATACGAAGGTCTTAACATGTTATGCACCATATGTGGAAGGTTTGGTCACAACAAAATACTATGCACGTTTAAAACAATACCTAGAGAACCAAGTACACTCCACGCTCACCCAACTCCTCCCACAGGTTCCAAGACTGTTACTCAGTTACTTCAAGCAAAGGAACACCCTCATCAGCAATCAACAACCACCAGAGAATAGAAAACAATAAGTTTTTCATCAAAAAATAAATACAAAAGCTCGTCTCGCGGGAAAGGCCCCATGCCTTCACGTAACAGATAGCCATCAATCACGAACTACTCAACACACATCGATGTTATGCCGGCTATTACATTGTACCCTACAGGTACGTCCTTAAACGAGCAACCCTCAAACATTGCTCCCTCAACCAAAGGAAAAGACATTGCAGACATGTTGACACTCCGATGGATCCGAATTCTAAACTTATGCCAGGACAGGGGAAGCCGCTTAGCGATCCTGCAAGCTATAGGCGGCTGGTTGGAAAATTAAATTATCTCACAGTGACTAGACCCGACATTTCTTATCCTGTGAGTGTTGTAAGTCAGTTTATGAATTCTCCTGTGATAGTCATTGGGATGCAGTTGTCCGCATTATTCGATATATAAAATCGGCTCCAGGCAAAGGGTTACTCTTTGAGGATCGAGGTCATGAGCAGATCATTGGATACTCAGATGTTGATTGGGCAGGATCACCTTCTGATATACATTCTACGTCTGGATATTGTGTTTTAGTATGAGGAAATTTGGTGTCCTGGAAGAGCAAGAAACAGAATGTAGTTGCTCGGTCTAGTGCAGAAGCAGAATATCGAGCAATGGCTATGGCAACATGTGAGCTAGTCTGGACCAAACAATTGCTCAAGGAGTTGAAATTTGGTGAAATCAGTCGGATGGAACTTGTGTGCGATAATCAAGCTGCCCTTCATATTGCATCAAATCCGGTGTTCCATGAGAGAACTAAACACATTGAGATTGATTGTCACTTCGTCAGAGAAAAGATACTTTCAGGAGAGATTGCTACAAAGTTTGTGAGGTCGAATGATCAACTTGCAGATATTTTCACCAAGTCTCTCACTGGTCCTCGTATTGGTTATATATGTAACAAGCTCGGTACATATGATTTGTATGCATCGGCTTGAGGGGGAGTGTTAGTTTACAGCATGTATATAGTGTAGTATTGTCCCACATTGGTAGAGGAGTAGTATGTCCTTGTATAGTATAGCTATAAATAAGGACCTCTTGTATTGTATTGTTCATCCAATATCAATAACATATTTTCTCCCGTGCCTTCTCACAGTACCAAAGTGTTAGATCATGAGAGTAGCATGAGAATTTTGTCTTCCATTTAAGCATGCAAAAGATCTGTATTTTGCATAATATTGGCATGAATGAGTTTAAATGGTGTGACGTGGTTAGTGAGGATTCATAAACCCGATCTCCACTTGGTTTGGACTGAGGCGTTGTTCTTGTTGTATTTATGCATGCTAAAGCTAGAGATAGCCTCCTATGAACTGTGGCACTACAATGAGACAAAGCAAACTGGAGAGGGTGGTCCTTGATTTGGGCCATGAATGTAAAATTCCAAAGATATATGTGGATCTAGGAAACGAAAAACCGGGTTTGATTCAACTATTTGAGTTAAACAGCATCAGAAAAAGAAAACGATCTACATCTAGGAATGATGAACATGATTTTGAGAATGAACAAAATTGATACGCGAAAGCAGATATAAAAATAAACAGGAGTTGACTTCTTTCTTCCTTTTCTTGGTACCACGAAAAGATCAGAGCAATATTTACTTTTAGAGGAACAAGGACAAAAACCTCTGGCCCAGACACCCCGGTTATAAAGAAAAGACTAAAATCTTGGACTAAATTTTATCCAGTTAGCATAGATACTACAAAGGTTGAAGTGAGATTCAAAGTTTAGAATTCCTCAACAAGGATAAAGGTGCATGAAAGCCATTTGATTTACATCACTAAATAGCATTGAATTTCTTAACTGGGCGAGCGTCCACTTTGTCTTTTGAGAAAGAGAATATCCAAAGTGTGATTAGTCGGGATTTCTAGAGGAAAATTCACAACTCCTTTGTTTATATACATAATGGTGCAGAAGGAAAAGACTCTTTCCTGGCGTTTACAACATAATTAGATGACAGGCCGGTCATTGCAACAATCGGAGTTAGAATAAGGTCGAAGGGGGGAAAAAAAATTAAAAATGCAAAAAACCTAACTCTTTTCACAAATGTACAGGTGATTTTAACTAAAGGTGTCATCTTTTTTCTTAGCAAAAGGTATCAAAACAAGTAAAGAAGATTCCAATATTCGAGACTAAAAATACCTATCAAAAATATATTTCGAGGCTCAGTAAGAGGGCAAGCAACACACCCATTGTATTATTTCAGTCCTTAGCTAAATTAGCTACTATAAGATTAAAAGAAAGAGGAATTACTGGTATCCGCCCCGAAATCCAAGTACAACCAACAAAAGAATAAGGAATTAAACACCATCTGTAATTCTTTTTTCAAAAGAAAAAACGTAGAGCACCAAGATATTTATTTCACATTAGAAGAATACCATTGAGCCCCAAATCAATGGGAGAAGTCGCTAGTCTCCTTCGGCGTATTAGGATGGTCAGCTGTCAAATTCCTCAGCAAACTTCAAAAGAAAAACGAGAGGACTGTCGGGTAGACGAAGCAGATATTTCTCTTCTTATATAATTGTGTGTACTTTGTGAAGAGGTTAAGAAAAATGACAAAATTGGTCCATTATGTTCGTGTAAGTTTAAAATAGTCCCTTAAATATATTTTTGAGTAATTTTGACCTATTTAAGTATGTCAAAAATAAATATTTTCATTTTTTGTCAAATATTTATCAAAATTTAACGGTTATATTTAACAAAAAATTATGAAGAAAAAAATTTAATTAGAAATATTATGAAAGTGTCATCAAGTCTTAGGATCTGTAAGCCAAAATTGCACCAAATACCATAACTGGACCAAAAATAATACTAGAAATTACACCATAATCATAAATATATCAAAAATTACCGTTAAATCTTTTTATTTTTACAGTTCCCATTAATTTTGACAACCAGATTTGTTAATTATTTGACGTTGACCGAAATTGTTCACTTGATAAATATAAAGTACTAATTAGCTTCCTCAGATCGCACTGAATATATTATTGTTAGTGTTGCCCTGTTTTATATATATATATAAACGGTACTATTTTAGACCTACCTTCAAACATGACCAGTTTTGTTATTTTGTCGTGGGAATTGCATTGCCTGCTTTTCATTTGTTATAATGCTCCCCTACTAATTTAAATTGTAAAAACTTCCCCACCATTCTCTGAAATCTTATATATTTTATCACAAAATTTTGTCACTTAAAAGAAAGGAGAAGTTTGGGATCTACTTATTTTTTAAGTTTACCACATCAAGCTATCTATATCTGCCTTCTAGTCCCATACCACTGTCGAACTTTGGCGTGCTTGTTGACTAAACAGTTTTACAAGTCGTTTTTAGCGAATGTACAGAACATCGTTGTCTACTTCTGCCTCTTTGTCCCCGTTGTTTATGTAAAGTCGGCATGCTTACTGAAGTGGCATTTAGGAACAACGTTTCAAGCTATCATGTCGCTGAACCAGTCCCATGTGAAATCCTTGAAGTAGCTGTACTCTAGCTCGACCTGCTTCTTAAAACTGATCAGAAACAGAGAACCTTGAATACACGCATAAGACTAGTTTGTTGTATTAAAGAAATTACGTGTTGCCCAAAAACAAATTGATTCCTGTTATCCTTTACAATTGAAATCCAAAATTGCCTCTATAAATACGTGCAAGACTTTCCAAGTTCCCCAATCAACACAGACAATGTGAAAAGCAGTCCGGTGTCGCTACTACTCACCATCTTTTGAGATAGGTGTACATTGAAAAGAATCCTAAAGGATAGAGACCATGGTTTGATTCTTTCATTGCAGCAAGGTCAGATAACAACTTGAAATCCATGCTACTCCGCATGTTGGCCATGCAGTCATTTGCTTTATCTCAAGCAGCCTATGTTTTCAGGCTTTGGCAAGTGCATCAGAAGTTGTTTCTCCAATTCTACTAGACTGAAAACCCATAAAGATGAGAGGGAAAATTGCATCATAAGAAACACGTATCTTTGAACAATGACGGAAACAAATTCCGATAGCACAATTGGCTTACATCTCATATTTTTGCCGAGCTTCTGTTTGCTTTGCTTTGTAAAGATCACTGTCCTTTGGCAGGGTGCTCAAATTGTTGTCTACAAAGTTGGACCAAAAAACCCCATCAGCAAAAGAATTGGCGAAGACGAAGACGAAAAGGGCTCGGGCGTTTTCAAAGAAGAAACCTTACTGAGTAACTAAAATATTCAACAGAAGAAAGACAAGAAGTAAATTCATGCATAATTAGGTAGACCTGTCCAAAAAGTGGACAACAGAATGGACAAATTTTTCATTCATTCTATGATGTGAGATGCATCTACTTCAAAGCTTATCTAATCTCCCATCCATACTCAATGAAACACCCCATTCCTGCTGAACCCTATCTTAATGGCATAGGTCATTCCACAGTTAAGTCAGTTTCCATGTCTGAGCAGCTCTTCTTCTTCTTTTTTTACTGAAAAAGTGTGCCATCATCAAATGCTATCACCATCCCTCCTAGAAAATCCTGACAACCATCTCTCTTATGTCAAAACAGCAGTACCAATGGACAAGGTCAAAGCAGTGTTGTAACTCCAAATGCAATTTGAATCTACATTTACCCAAATAAAAATTAAAAAATAATTTAGCAAAAAGTAATTGAGCCTCAAGAATTAACTGCAGCCTTGCATCACAAGCAATATCCAACTTAAACCATTCTCCAGGTATCCAGAACAATATTGATGGCCAGCAACTGCCAACGATCCAACTATCAACTAACCAAGCCATACCACCCCATGACTTACCATTTCCACCATGCGTTTCCTTTAACTAGAGATGAGAAAGAACTCTTCGGAAGACCTGAAACTAATTAACAGTTCTCATTCCCAATGCCAAACCGCCAACAGCCCCACTTCCAAGCGCTTCAAAAATGCTGTGGCACCCATGTTTTGGAGGATCCGACACAGGTGCGACATCTCTTTTTGGAGGATCCAAGCAACATAGCCCCACACTCCCAAGTACCTCATTGTCAACACCTTACCTTAATACCTAGAGCTTTTATTATACACACTCTAGAAAGAACATTCATACCTTCCATGACTAGATCAAACCCTGACCTAAAGCAAATAATCGATTTCTACATCTTCCAGCCGACAACAGGATGCAGTGGAGACGTTCAATATTGCAAAAATCATTAAGTAGGAAACTGAAACTACAAGTCAACATGGAGAGTGATAAAAGAAATGTCCTGCAGGCAGATGGATGTGTGGAGTACACGCTACCGTGGGGAAGTACAAGCTAGTGGCAAAGGTAATCAGGCATACATTCATTATTTTGGCTACGCTGCTGTTGAAGTACTAATATTATTGTTGGGTTCATGTATCAGGTAGGATTTGCCTATTCCATAGGAATACCACTATAGCTCTGGCTAAGATATATTACGAACTCCTCAGTCCTGATTCATGAATTTGGGACATTTTAGTCTGCAGGGATCGGACGGAAACCACAGAATTAGATTCAAAGGACCTTTTTTCCCTTGCACAGAAATATTCATTGTAGGAAAAAGGTCCACTACTGATTAATTATCCTGACAACTTAGGCCGTGCTTACTCTTGTTATATATTACACCCTATGTGGCAATCGAATTCACCTGCAATTTGTGGAGGAGCAAATTTCTTCACTTTTTCACTTTCCTGAGCTTCTGACAAAGACATGTTGTTGGTGAATTCTGGTCCCTGTCAATAAAACAAATTCTGAATAACAGGTTTAATCCTGAATATAGATTGATGTTTAGAGAGTAAAATTGACAATTCACGGACAAAAGCATGACGAAATAATCGGACCTAAGGTATTACTGAATTCCCCTTATGATCAATGGATAAGGAAATTGAGATACTGGAAACTCGACGCTAGTGCAATAAGGCATACTCAACTTCCAACAAACTAGAGATTATACCTTCTTCTTCTCCTTCCTCTTTAGAATTTTCATGTGGCATTTTTTAATGTAATGCATCAAATGGTAACGTGAATGCCTTGAATTTAATTGTTCTCTCACATCAGGATTTGCAGTAAGCCAGTCTATAATTTCCTTTGATTTAATCACCTCATCCGTGTCTAGAGACTCTAACCAGGAATAAACAGGCATCCACTGATCAGTTCGTTGAAATCGATGATCAAAATTTTCCTGCCATACATGGATACTAAGAATAAATTGCTAGTCATCTACCACAAATAATAAATCAGTAGATGTTTTAAAAAAAAGTCAAACATTGGGCACTGTGAAAGGAACATGTTTAAACATGTGCAGATTAGATGAAAACTACAGTAACACTTCCTTTACAAAATTTAACTTGCACTTGCCATTGATTCTTAAAATAGGGAATTTTTAGCGTAATCAATATGTCGGATTGGTAACAAACTATAGCAGACTCATTGCAGGCCAATTCCATAAATGGTCATCGATTTATGGCTCACAAAGATCTTATTTGCATGAAACTTTTGATGTCATTGTATACAAAATAATTGTATATTATGCCTATCAAGTTTTGCTTGTAAAAAAAATACTAAACTACAAAGACATGCATCTTCCCTGAATAGTGCAAAAAGAACAATCTGGAAAGCAAACAAACAGAAACCATAAGTATAATGTGCAAACAGTTATTGAAGTTTTTCTCTAAATAATTATCAGCCATGGAGTATTTTCAGTCATTCACATTCACCAAACCACAAACCAGGGTTGTAAAAAGTGAGCGCTTCCTCGCTTAAAACGTAGAGCACCAAGATCAAATATTTATTTCACATAAGAAAAATACCATTGAGCCCCAAATCAATGGGAGAAGTCGCTAGTCTCCTTCGGCGTATTAGGATGGTCAGCTGTCAAATTCCTCAGCAAACTTCAAAAGAAAACGAGAGAACTGTCAGGTAGACGAAGCAGAGATTCTGGAGCACTTTATTTCTGTTCTTATATAATTGTGTGTACTTTGTGAAGAGGTTAAGAAAAATGACAAAATTGGTCCATTATGTTCGTGTAAGTTTAAAATAGTCCCTTAAATATATTTTTGAGTAATTTTGACCTATTTAAGTATGTCAAAAATGAATATTTTCATTTTTTGTCACATATTTATCAAACTTTAACGGTTATATTTAACAAAAAATTATGAAGAAAATTTTTTAATTAGAAATATTATGAAACAGTCATCAAGTCTTAGGATATGTAAGCCAAAATTGCACCAAATGGACCAAAAATAATACTAGAAATTACACCATAATCAAAAATAAATCAAAAATTACCGGTTAAATCTTTTTATTTTTACAGTTCCCATTAATTTTGACAACTAGATTTTTTATTTGAAGGTGATCGAAATTGTTCACTTTTGATAAATATAAAGTACCAATTGGCTTCCCCAGATCTCATTTGTTGGGATCACACTGAATATATTATTGTTAGTGTTGCCCTAGTATATATATAAACGGTACTGTTTTAGACCTACCTTCAAACATGACCAATTTTGTTATTGGGAATTGCATTGCCTGCTATTTATTTGTTATAATGCTCCCCTACCTAATTTAAATTGTAAAAACTTCCCCACCATTCTCTGAAATCTTATATATTTCATCACAAAATTTTGTCACTTAAAAGAAAGGAGAAGTTTGGGATCTACTTATTTTTTAAGTTTACCACATCAAGCTATCTATATCTGCCTTCTAGTCCCATACCACAGTCGAACTTTGGCGTGCTTGTTGACTAAACAGTTTTACAAGTCGTTTTTAGCGACTGTACAGAACATCGTTGTCTACTTCTACCTCTTTGTCCCCGTTGTTTATGTAAAGTCGGCATGCTTACTGAAGTGGCATTTAGGAACAACGTTTCAAGCTATCATGTCGCTGAACCAGTCCCATGTGAAATCCTTGAAGTAGCTGTACTCTAGCTCGAACCTGCTTCTTAAAACTGATCAGAAACAGAGAACTTTGAATACACGTAAGACTAGTTTGTTGTATTAAAGAAATTACGTGTTGCCGGAAAAAAAATTGATTCTTGTTATCCTTTCCTTTACAATAGAAACCCAAAATTGCCTCTATAAATACTAGTACTACTTATTGGTGCAAGACTTTCCAAGTTCCCCAATAAACACAGACAATGTGAAAAGAAATCCGGTTCTTTTGAGATAGGTGTACATTGAAAAGAATCCTGAAGGATAGAGACCATGGTTTGATTCTTTCATTGCAGCAAGGTCAGATAACAATTCTAATTCTCTCTTCGCATGTTGTTTCTTTAACTTTTCATTCAGCATACGGCAAAATGACTTGAGGTGTACAGAGAGCTGTCGCATTTAGATGCAGAAGACCTGATATAATCCAGCTACAAACACGTACGTTACCGAAACGCATTCTGATATCTTGAAAGAGCGCCAAGTGTCATCTTTTTTTCTAGAAAAAGGTATCAAAACAAGTAAAGAAGATTCAAATATTCGAGACTAAAAATACCTAACAAATATATATATATATATATATATATATATATATATATATATATATATATATATATATATATTCGAGCCTGAGTAAGAGGGCAAGCAACACCACCATTGTATTATTTCAGTTCTTAGCTAAATTAGCTACTATAAGATTAAAAGAAAGAGGAATTACTGGTACCCGCCCCGAAATCCAAGTACAACCAACAAAGGAATAAGGAGTTAAACACCATCTGTAATTCTTTTTTAAAAAAAAAAACGTAGAGCACCAAGATCAAATATTTATTTCACATTAGAAGAATACCATTGAGCCCCAAATCAATGGGAGAAGTCGCTAGTCTCCTTCGGCGTATTAGGATGGTCAGCTGTCAAATTCCTCAGCAAACTTCAAAAGAAAAACGAGAGGATTGTCGGGTAGACGAAGCAGATATTTCTCTTCTTATATAATTGTGTGTACTTTGTGAAGAGGTTAAGAAAAATGACAAAATTGGTCCATTATGTTCGTGTAAGTTTAAAATAGTCCCTTAAATATATTTTTGAGTAATTTTGACCTATTTAAGTATGTCAAAAATAAATATTTTCATTTTTTGTCAAATATTTATCAAAATTTAACGGTTATAATTAACAAAAAATTATGAAGAAAAAAATTTAATTAGAAATATTATGAAAGTGTCATCAAGTCTTAGGATCTGTAAGCCAAAATTGCACCAAACACTAGAACTGGACCAAAAATAATACTAGAAATTACACCATAATCATAAATATATCAAAAATTACCGTTAAATCTTTTTATTTTTACAGTTCCCATTAATTTTGACAACCAGATTTGTTAATTATTTGACGGTGATCGAAATTGTTCACTTTTGATAAATATAAAGTATCAATTGACTCACACTGAATATATTATTGTTATTTTAGACCTTACCTTCAAACATGACCAGTTTCGTTATTTTGTGGTGGAATTGCATTGCCTGCTTTTCATTTGTTATAATGCTCCCCTACTAATTTAAATTGTAAAAACTTCCCCACCATTCTCTGAAATCTTATATATTTCATAACAAAATTTTGTCACTTGAAAGAAACGAGAAGTCTGGGATCTACTTATTTTTTAAGTTTACCACATCAAGCTATCTATATCTGCCTTCTAGTCCCATACCACAATCGAAGTTTGGCGTGCTTGTTGACTAAACAGTTTTACAAGTCGTTTTTAGTGAATGTACAAAACAACGTTGTCTACTTCTGCCTCTTTGTCCCCGTTGTTTATCTGAAGTCGGCATACATGCTTACTGAAGTAGCATTTAGGAACAACGTTTCAAGCTATCATGTCGCTGAACCAGTCCAATGTGAAATCCTTGAAGTAGCTGTACTCTAGCTCGACTTGCTTCTTAAAACTGATCAGAAACAGAGAACCTTGAATACACGCATAAGACTAGTTTGTTGTATTAAAGAAATTACGTGTTGCCCAAAAACAAATTGATTCCTGTTATCCTTTACAATTGAAATCCAAAATTGCCTCTATAAATACGTGCAAGACTTTCCAAGTTCCCCAATCAACACAGACAATGTGAAAAGCAGTCCGGTGTCGCTACTACTCACCATCTTTTGAGATAGGTGTACATTGAAAAGAATCCTAAAGGATAGAGACCATGGTTTGATTCTTTCATTGCAGCAAGGTCAGATAACAACTTGAAATCCATGCTACTCCGCATGTTGGCCATGCAGTCATTTGCTTTATCTCAAGCAGCCTATGTTTTCAGGCTTTGGCAAGTGCATCAGAAGCTGTTTCTCCAATTCTACTAGACTGAAAACCCATAAAGATGAGAGGGAAAATTGCATCATAAGAAACACGTATCTTTGAACAATGACGGAAACAAATTCCGATAGCACAATTGGCTTACATCTCATATTTTTGCCGAGCTTCTGTTTGCTTTGCTTTGTAAAGATCACTGCCCTTTGGCAGGGTGCTCAAATTGTTGTCTACAAAGTTGGACCAAAAAACCCCATCAGCAAAAGAATTGGCGAAGACGAAGACGAAAAGGGCTCGGGCGTTTTCAAAGAAGAAACCTTACTGAGTAACTAAAATATTCAACAGAAGAAAGACAAGAAGTAAATCCATGCATAATTAGGTAGACCTGTCCAAAAAGTGGACAACAGAATGGACAAATTTTTCATTCATTCTATGATGTGAGATGCATCTACTTCAAAGCTTATCTAATCTCCCATCCATACTCAATGGAACACCCCATTCCTGCTGAACCCTATCTTAATGGCATAGGTCATTCCACAGTTAAGTCAGTTTCCATGTCTGAGCAGCTCTTCTTCTTCTTTTTTTACTGAAAAAGTGTGCCATCATCAAATGCTATCACCATCCCTCCTAGAAAATCCTGACAACCATCTCTCTTATGTCAAAACAGCAGTACCAATGGACAAGGTCAAAGCAGTGTTGTAACTCCAAATGCAATTTGAATCTACATTTACCCAAATAAAAATTAAAAAATAATTTAGCAAAAAGTAATTGAGCCTCAAGAATTAACTGCAGCCTTGCATCACAAGCAATATCCAACTTAAACCATTCTCCAGGTATCCAGAACAATATTGATGGCCAGCAACTGCCAACGATCCAACTATCAACTAACCAAGCCATACCACCCCATGACTTACCATTTCCACCATGCGTTTCCTTTAACTAGAGATGAGAAAGAACTCTTCGGAAGACCTGAAACTAATTAACAGTTCTCATTCCCAATGCCAAACCGCCAACAGCCCCACTTCCAAGCGCTTCAAAAATGCTGTGGCACCCATGTTTTGGAGGATCCGACACAGGTGCGACATCTCTTTTTGGAGGATCCAAGCAACATAGCCCCACACTCCCAAGTACCTCATTGTCAACACCTTACCTTAATACCTAGAGCTTTTATTATACACACTCTAGAAAGAACATTCATACCTTCCATGACTAGATCAAACCCTGACCTAAAGCAAATAATCGATTTCTACATCTTCCAGCCGACAACAGGATGCAGTGGAGACGTTCAATATTGCAAAAATCATTAAGTAGGAAACTGAAACTACAAGTCAACATGGAGAGTGATAAAAGAAATGTCCTGCAGGCAGATGGATGTGTGGAGTACACGCTACCGTGGGGAAGTACAAGCTAGTGGCAAAGGTAATCAGGCATACATTCATTATTTTGGCTACGCTGCTGTTGAAGTACTAATATTATTGTTGGGTTCATGTATCAGGTAGGATTTGCCTATTCCATAGGAATACCGCTATAGCTCTGGCTAAGATATATTACGAACTCCTCAGTCCTGATTCATGAATTTGGGACATTTTAGTCTGCAGGGATCGGACGGAAACCACAGAATTAGATTCAAAGGACCTTTTTTCCCTTGCACAGAAATATTCATTGTAGGAAAAAGGTCCACTACTGATTAATTATCCTGACAACTTAGGCCGTGCTTACTCTTGTTATATATTACACCCTATGTGGCAATCGAATTCACCTGCAATTTGTGGAGGAGCAAATTTCTTCACTTTTTCACTTTCCTGAGCTTCTGACAAAGACATGTTGTTGGTGAATTCTGGTCCCTGTCAATAAAACAAATTCTGAATAACAGGTTTAATCCTGAATATAGATTGATGTTTAGAGAGTAAAATTGACAATTCACGGACAAAAGCATGACGAAATAATCGGACCTAAGGTATTACTGAATTCCCCTTATGATCAATGGATAAGGAAATTGAGATACTGGAAACTCGACGCTAGTGCAATAAGGCATACTCAACTTCCAACAAACTAGAGATTATACCTTCTTCTTCTCCTTCCTCTTTAGAATTTTCATGTGGCATTTTTTAATGTAATGCATCAAATGGTAACGTGAATGCCTTGAATTTAATTGTTCTCTCACATCAGGATTTGCAGTAAGCCAGTCTATAATTTCCTTTGATTTAATCACCTCATCCGTGTCTAGAGACTCTAACCAGGAATAAACAGGCATCCACTGATCAGTTCGTTGAAATCGATGATCAAAATTTTCCTGCCATACATGGATACTAAGAATAAATTGCTAGTCATCTACCACAAATAATAAATCAGTAGATGTTTTAAAAAAAAGTCAAACATTGGGCACTGTGAAAGGAACATGTTTAAACATGTGCAGATTAGATGAAAACTACAGTAACACTTCCTTTACAAAATTTAACTTGCACTTGCCATTGATTCTTAAAATAGGGAATTTTTAGCGTAATCAATATGTCGGATTGGTAACAAACTATAGCAGACTCATTGCAGGCCAATTCCATAAATGGTCATCGATTTATGGCTCACAAAGATCTTATTTGCATGAAACTTTTGATGTCATTGTATACAAAATAATTGTATATTATGCCTATCAAGTTTTGCTTGTAAAAAAAATACTAAACTACAAAGACATGCATCTTCCCTGAATAGTGCAAAAAGAACAATCTGGAAAGCAAACAAACAGAAACCATAAGTATAATGTGCAAACAGTTATTGAAGTTTTTCTCTAAATAATTATCAGCCATGGAGTATTTTCAGTCATTCACATTCACCAAACCACAAACCAGGGTTGTAAAAAGTGAGCGCTTCCTCGCTTAAAACGTAGAGCACCAAGATCAAATATTTATTTCACATAAGAAAAATACCATTGAGCCCCAAATCAATGGGAGAAGTCGCTAGTCTCCTTCGGCGTATTAGGATGGTCAGCTGTCAAATTCCTCAGCAAACTTCAAAAGAAAACGAGAGAACTGTCAGGTAGACGAAGCAGAGATTCTGGAGCACTTTATTTCTGTTCTTATATAATTGTGTGTACTTTGTGAAGAGGTTAAGAAAAATGACAAAATTGGTCCATTATGTTCGTGTAAGTTTAAAATAGTCCCTTAAATATATTTTTGAGTAATTTTGACCTATTTAAGTATGTCAAAAATGAATATTTTCATTTTTTGTCACATATTTATCAAACTTTAACGGTTATATTTAACAAAAAATTATGAAGAAAATTTTTTAATTAGAAATATTATGAAACAGTCATCAAGTCTTAGGATATGTAAGCCAAAATTGCACCAAATGGACCAAAAATAATACTAGAAATTACACCATAATCAAAAATAAATCAAAAATTACCGGTTAAATCTTTTTATTTTTACAGTTCCCATTAATTTTGACAACTAGATTTTTTATTTGAAGGTGATCGAAATTGTTCACTTTTGATAAATATAAAGTACAAATTGGCTTCCCCAGATCTCATTTGTTGGGATCACACTGAATATATTATTGTTAGTGTTGCCCTAGTATATATATAAACGGTACTGTTTTAGACCTACCTTCAAACATGACCAATTTTGTTATTGGGAATTGCATTGCCTGCTATTTATTTGTTATAATGCTCCCCTACCTAATTTAAATTGTAAAAACTTCCCCACCATTCTCTGAAATCTTATATATTTCATCACAAAATTTTGTCACTTAAAAGAAAGGAGAAGTTTGGGATCTACTTATTTTTTAAGTTTACCACATCAAGCTATCTATATCTGCCTTCTAGTCCCATACCACAGTCGAACTTTGGCGTGCTTGTTGACTAAACAGTTTTACAAGTCGTTTTTAGCGACTGTACAGAACATCGTTGTCTACTTCTACCTCTTTGTCCCCGTTGTTTATGTAAAGTCGGCATGCTTACTGAAGTGGCATTTAGGAACAACGTTTCAAGCTATCATGTCGCTGAACCAGTCCCATGTGAAATCCTTGAAGTAGCTGTACTCTAGCTCGAACCTGCTTCTTAAAACTGATCAAAAACAGAGAACTTTGAATACACGTAAGACTAGTTTGTTGTATTAAAGAAATTACGTGTTGCCGGAAAAAAAATTGATTCTTGTTATCCTTTCCTTTACAATAGAAACCCAAAATTGCCTCTATAAATACTAGTACTACTTATTGGTGCAAGACTTTCCAAGTTCCCCAATAAACACAGACAATGTGAAAAGAAGTCCGGTTCTTTTGAGATAGGTGTACATTGAAAAGAATCCTGAAGGATAGAGACCATGGTTTGATTCTTTCATTGCAGCAAGGTCAGATAACAATTCTAATTCTCTCTTCGCATGTTGTTTCTTTAACTTTTCATTCAGCATACGGCAAAATGACTTGAGGTGTACAGAGAGCTGTCGCATTTAGATGCAGAAGACCTGATATAATCCAGCTACAAACACGTACGTTACCGAAACGCATTCTGATATCTTCAAAGAGCGCCAAGTGACGAGGCATCACTTCTGTGCTTTGTAGACACATACAAAAGGAGGACCGCCTGCTGCCACAAAGCACAAGGATGACAAAGAACTGATGAAGTTTAACATGGGATTCTACATCTTAAAGTACAGTCTCATGTGCATTCATAAAACATCAGCTGCCTCCATAGTCAGCACTAGTCAACTTTGTCCCCAGTTCTACCCTCGGCTTAGCTGAAAGGCCCCTTGCTAACATCTCTTCATCATATTTCCGTGCCATATCAACCATACCCTTTTGCACCAAAGCGTCAATTAATGCATTGTAAGCAGACACATCTGGACTCAACCCCTGTTTTTCCATCTTTTCCCAAAGAATAAAGACCGGTCGAAGAAATCCCCATCTTCCAAATTTCCTCATAAGCATGACATAAGTGTCCATCCTGGGCCGCACTCCGCTTTCAATCATTCTATCAAACAACTTGAGAATCTCTCTGGGCTTCTCAAGGCATCCAAAAAAGCAGTTGTATGTAATGACATTAGGCTCGCAACCCTTGCTAGGCATTTGATTAAGCAATCTATATGCGTCTTTGTACCTCCCATTTTCACACATAAGCTTGATGAGTGTGTTATATGTTGAAACATTTGGTTTGCACTCCAACTCAATCATCTCTTGACAAAGCTTAGCTGCTACATCAACACCATCTGAAATCCCAATAGCACGGATGACAATGTTATACGCGATCACATCCAAGTCAATTCCCTTCTTCTTCATTTCTTTGTATAATTTTACAGTTTTCCATGGTTTTCCGCTCTTGCATTGTACATCCATGTAAGTAGAGTACGAATATAGATCCTTTTGCACACCCCTTGTGTCCATCTCTTCCCAAAACTGTCTACACTTCCCCCACCAACTCAGTTTGAACCACCCACGAAGAAGCATATTACATATTTTTGTGTCCACTTTAAAGCAAGAATACTTCACATCATTCTTGTTCTTAGGGAAGCACAACTCTTCGGCCTCTATCACATGCTTATACTCACATAAAGCATCAATTAGATTTGAAAATGAAACTTGATCTTTTAAATTAAATTCCTCCATCTTATCAAACGTATCAATTGCTTCTTTAACCATGTGAGCAGACACATAACGTTTGAACAACACCCGGAAAGTGGTGTGGTCAGGTGTGGAGGATGCACTTCTCATTCTCTCAATCAAATTCCAAGCTGCATCAAATTCAAAAAACTTGCCAAGAATGTCAATAAGCTGGTTGCAAGTTTGGATGGTGTGGTGGAAGCCACACTGCTCCTCAGCCCAGTTGAAGAACTCTAAAGCTCTTCTCCAGTCATTGTTGTAACAAGAGAGCGTCTCTAGCACGATGGTGGGGTTTAGGGGTTCAAAGGAAGCACTTGTTGAACTGGTAGGAAGATTTAGAAGTGGGGATGAATGGGGGTCATCATAGTTGGGAAAGGGAGTGGGATTGGGGGGTTTGGAGGGAGTGGAGTGATAATCGTGATGGTGAAGCAAGTTTTCTAATTGGGTGAGAAGCAAAGAAGAAGGTAAGAAAGTTGAATATCGATAAATAACAAACGAAAGCATTCTAGAAGAGTAGGAACTGGTTTTCGAATATAATCTGCAGTAACTGTGTGGTTCTCAGGAGTGCAGGAGTTAATGATTGTCCTGTAATGTAAATTACAATGATAAAAAATGTTATATTAGTTTAGCATCACCACAGAAAGGATCTCTAAACGTTAAACATTTTGAATTTTTCCAGTATTCTGTAATGGAAGAGTGTATACTGGCAAATATTTGTTTGCTCTTGACTTATTATTGGTGTTTCTTTATAAATACTTGTAATGGGCAGTGTAATGATGTAATCAAAATTTCATTGTTTACATGTTGTCTTTCTTTTATTTACGTAATTTAGTTCGCCTTTTATTTTCTGCTAATATATATGGCTGTATATACTTTTCATCATTTCCATAAGGTTCTTCGAACATGTTTGACTAAGACATTTGTTTTATTTAGTTTTACATTTTTCAACACATAAACAAGTACTTGAATTCCAAACTATACTGTAATGCACAATTTCCAATAAAACAAAAACTCAACTGAATCCCATCTCGATCTCAACTCAATTCACAAATCACAAATCATTCATGATCACATAAAAACCATCTCTTAACACATTTCACATCCCTTGTTATGATAATTTGATTTAAGGACAAAAGGAAACTTACCAATTTACTGGAAAAATTGATGGACAACAACACAGAAGTAATTGCAGCCACTAGACCCCAGCCAGTTAGAGTTGAGGGGCTTTTGACTCTTCTTTTGTTTCTGCAAAGTAAAAAATAAGCCTCAATGCATTGACACTACCAACCAAGAAACAAAAGGAAATTTCCTGATTCAATTTACCAAACCAACGTAATACAATTTCAAGTTAGCAATTCCCCAATTCATTCCCCCACCCACCCCAAACACACACAAAAAAAACTACTAAACTTGAATATATAGTAGAACTTAACTTAAAGAACAACCCAGTTTAGCATAGATAATTCACTGTAAACTAATTTCTCAAGTTGGTAAATTTTATAATACCTATCGTTTTAAAAAAAATTAGAACTTTTAAAACCATAATGGAGCTGCAATCACCTCTCTCTTATTATAAGATTTCAATTTGGTTATCATAACCAATGGCGGATCCAAGATTTCAAAGTCATGGGTGCTCGTTGGAAAGAGTTGCGAAAGAAGACGGTAGAAGAATTTAGCTATGGGTGCTCACTCAGTAGTTATCTAAATTTTTTGCTAATTGCCTACGTAAATATACTAAATCTGGGTAAAGAAAATGGGTGCTTGAAGCACCCACAACTCTTCATGTGTATCCACCACTGATTATAACCTAATATATTTGATAAATTAAAGAAAAAAACATGTACGGACAATATTAATTGAAAGCTAATATTCTACAGGATATTTTTTCAAAACAGAAAATAATTAGTACTCAGCTTATGAAGTAATAATCTTAAGATGTACTTACCAAAAAAACAATAATACTCCTAATAACTTTAAGATGTGCAATTGAATTACATTGTTCTAAAATGTGAAATGGAGTCCGCTTATAAACGCTTAAACTAATTTCGTTTTTCAATTGTAACAGACTAACAGTATACATACATGAGTTTTCAGGCTTCAATAGATATAACTGAATGAATAGCTTTATTAGAGATATACTGGCCAATGGCTCAAACTCTCAATCCTTTGCAAGATCATAGCATCTTGTTCACCGACTCAAAGCATGAAATTGTAATATAAAACATGTGATTTTTGCATCAAGGATGAAGACTAGTAGTGTTAATTAGCACATTTCAGGATGCAACGAGTTGCAGTGTCTTCTTAAAATACGCATAGAACTAAATTAAGAACCAAAAAGACTGAGTTGGTAAATAGCTCAAATAGGTAAATCACAGAGTAAACGCTATGCGTGTTATATAAGAGAGCAAAATCAAATAAAATGGAGATATACCTTGCCTCAAGTCGGGATGCAACAGTCGAAGGCAACGAAGTTGTTTCAGTTCTGAATACGAAGAGAGAAGTGGGCACCGCGGAGGAAAATACTAGAGAGAATAAGCTAGGGTTTAAACTAAGAAGAATCAATCAGAATAAGATAGAATTGAAAAAAAAGAACCCCCAAAATTCTTTCTTGGACAGTTGCGAATCATTGGGCTATTTATAAGTAGCAGATTGCATTTTGAGAAATTGCTCAAATGCTATTTAATTTCATATTTATAAATTGCATCTGAAATGCAAGTTAAGCTAATGACATCTCCTAAACCGTCTATTATTTCAGCTAACTTAGAACTAGACATATTCATGGTTCGGTTTGGATCGGTTTTTTCCCTAAAAAAGAAACCCAACTATTTAAGTCGGTTCTTAAAATGTTGGAATCAAACTAAACCAATTAAGTCGGTCTTTTAGCGATTCAATTTTTGTCGATTTTTATCGGTTTTTTCGGTTATTTGTCGTATTTTTTTCTTAAATATGAGACATACACTACCAAACACATATTCCGACGACTACATTTTCAACGTAACGCTATCAAACCAACTGCTCTTTGAGAAATCTATCATTTACCATGATATATTGATGATAATTGAATCGAATAGTGATGAACAATTTAAGTACTTAATTAAAAATCGATTATTTTTAACACGAAATAATTCTTGTACTTAGCAAAAGCAAACTACCAATCAAACTAGAATGTAAAAGAAAAGAATTAGATTATTGTAATAGCAAAAAACTAGACTTAAAATACAAACGACTAATATGTACCATAACATTTTAGAAACTTTATATAAAAATACACGTATATATAAGTGTAATAATAAATTTAAATAGCTACCTCTATAGTAGGTTTGGTTGGATTTTTTCAGTTATTTTTTTATTAAAACCAAAACCAAACCAAATTTGATTGGTTTTTTAAATTCAAAACCAAAACCAAACCAAACCTAAAAAGTATCGGTTTTTTTGGTCGGTTTGGTTCGGTTTTTCGGGTTTTTATGAACACCCCTACTTAGAACACATGTAAATAATTTTTCACACATGCATTATACATATTTTGAAATTTCACAAATATTACACATTAATGAAATTTTCCAACTAAAATTACATATTTTAGGAAAGAATTACTTCAATATGATCCTATGTCTTGTTAAATAACAAAAATAGTCTGTTGATCTAAAATAATTCGTTAAATATACTAATTAGCAGTTTTGATCCGTTAATTCATAAAATATGAAAAATTTCTTAATTTAATAAACTCCGACTATTAAATTTTACGGGATAATGAAACAATAAAGTTCTTTATTTTATTAAAAATATCAAATTATGAGTAAGAGTTAATTATGAAGTTTTAAAAATTAATTATAATTACAGTTTTATCTAACATAGAATGCACTTAATGGTTAATAAAACATCAACATTTTGTGTTGAAGATGTGCTTTTATGATAGTATAACTTAAGATAAATAGGTTACATACATCTCGAGGAAATTACCTGTTAATATTTTTTTGTTTTTAACGAAACTTTAACCAACAACAACAACATACCCAGTATAATCTCACTAGTGGCGTCTAAGGAAGGTAGTGTGTACGCAAACCTTACCCCTACCTGGAGAGGTAGAGAGCTTGTTTTTGATAGACCATCGGCTCAAGATAAGGTGGAAAAGAAGAAAAGGAAAAAAGAAGAAGGAGAAAGAAAGACGAGGGAGACAAAAGACGATAAGGAAAACGAGAAGAAAAGGTAGCATCAGATAGTAACAATGAAATTTTAACCATGAAATTTAATATTTACGCTCATTTCATTAGGATACACTTTTAAGTGCATATAATTATTTGCTTATTAGGATATTATCATTAAATTTGAGTAGATTAATCAAAATAATTTGTTTTCTCAATAATTAGAGTCGATTGTCTAAGCTTTTATGTCCTGAATGCTACTCCACAAAGTATTAGGAACGTATCCATAATGAAGCGCACCAAAATAATTTATTTATTTATTTGGTAATTAAACATTTAGCATTAACCACTAATGTAAATATTTACAAAGTATAGCAGGTCACCACGACATGTGTTAAAAACAAGCTCTAGGTCTGTCATTAATGGAGTCGATGAATTGAAGAAGAAGAGAGAAGAGAGAACAGAGAAGAGAAGAGAGGACGGTTCTGGAAAGAGAAAGTGCATCTGAATTTTCTCTCTCATATTCCTGAAGTACATTGTACACTATTATATACCTATTACAAGAAAATATCTCCACTAACTATTCTTATAACAGCTAAGCAACTATCCTCTAACTAATTATTCTTCTAGAAGAGTACAATATAAATAGCTAACTGTACAACTATTTATTTCTACACTCCCCCTCAAGTTGAGAATGGAAAATATTTTCCATTCCCAACTTGGAAAGTAATGTTGAATGTTGTTGATGGCCTAAAGCCTTTGTCAAGATGTCTGCAGGTTGTTCTTGACTAGATATATATGTAGTTCTTATCAAACCTTCTTGTATTTGCTCCCTTATAAAGTGGCAGTCAATTTCTATATGTTTTGTTCTCTCATGGTACATAGGATTAGCTGCTATTTGTAAGGATGCCTTGTTATCACAATACAACTCAATAGGCATCTTCACATTCACTTGTAACTCCATCAATAGTCCTTTCAACCATATTAATTTTGCTACTCTATGTGCCATACTTCTTCTATATTCAGCTTCTGCCGAACTTCTAGATATAGTGCTCTGCTTCTTTGCTTTCCAGGAGATAAGTGATGCTCCTAGCTTGATACAGAAACTAGTAACTTATTTTCTAGACATGGGTCATGAAGCCTAGTCTGAATCACAGTAAGCCACAATTTCTTCCGCACTAGTGCTTGACATTAAAAGTCCAAGTCCAGGTTGTTTCTTGACATACTTCACTACATGTAGATCTGCTTCATAATGTGACCTTTTTGGTGCATGCATAAATTGACTCAAATATTGTACTGCATATGCAATGTCTGGTCTGGTTATCGTTAAGTACAACAACTTTCCAACTACCCTCTGAAAAATGGTCTTATCTTCCAAAAGCTCATCAGAACTTCCTTTCTTTATTAGCTCATCAAATTCTGCACTAGTTAGCTATAGATGTTGTTCCATTGGAGTTTCTTTAGGCCTTGAACCTGAGAGGCCTGCTTCAGAGATCATCTCCAAGGCGTACTTTCTTTGTGATATTATGATTAGGGGTGGGCATTCGGTATTTCGGTTTGGTATTTAAGAATTTCGGTATTCGGTTTATCAATTGTGTATACCAAATACCGTACAAAAGTATTTCGGTACGGTTCGGTATTTCTTATTTTGGTTTGGTACGGTTTCGGTTTAATATTCGCTAAATAAGCAACGCTAACGAGTGACCATTCTCCTATGTTTCAATGCCCTGTCTAACTGTTCAGCCAAGAAATGAAGAAATACAATGAAATTGAACAACCATTTCTTCAGAAAGAAGTAAATAGACTTATAGACATGATGCATTTTCTATTTTCTAATGCTGGCATTTGGAGCCAGCAAGCCAAAATGTTATGCAATTACAAATAAGCAGCAAAATAAGAAGGTCTACATTTCTAAACGGAATAAGCAGCATCAAGCCAAAACATGGGGAAGAGGAAAACTATCAAACACCATAATCCACATCCCAAAAGGAGGACTAATAGAAAATCATATTAATTGTTGGCAATTTACTCTCTAGCTGCAGTTCATTTTATAGAAGGGATTCCCCATTAGCTTTATTTTGCACAAATAGAAATACTTTTCTATTTTTCTCTGTAATTTTGTACTATAAAACATAATACAGTAACAATTGTATTTATGAAATTTAAGATAGAAAACAAAATTGAATTATATGAAATCTCTTTTTAGTATCTTCGAATTAAATTTCTGCACTGAATCAATATTATCATCAGCTGTTTTTCGCTTTCCACACACAATTACTTTATTAGAAATAGAAACAGATCGCTAAAATCTTCTGAATGCAATTGATGATATTTTGCATTTACTCAATTGCTTTTCAAGGTAATCAAAGAAATATTGGTAGAGAGCTAAAAAAAATCTATTCTTTAACAGTTCCAGCACAAAAGAATATGCATGTTCTTCATAAAACAAAAAACTACAAAAAACAAAGGATTAAAAAGTATAATTTCTTTTTGTAAAGACAGTGAGACACATACCCAATAATCTAATAAAACCTTAAAAAAGAGAAAGCTTTCAAGTAAATTATGGAAGAAACTAGAAACATACCTTTGATTCTTTGAAGTCACAACAACCGATCTCTTTGAAGTCACAACAGCCGGTCTTCGTTTGCCCGTTTCTGAAACTATCTCCCTAATTGAAAGCCTGAAGCTGAAACTATCGCTGAGACACCGACGCCGTTTGCCCTAATTGACTTTCTAAATTCTAATTCCCTAATGAGTAATGCCTAATCCCTAATGGAATGAAAGATAAATACTAGAGAGTGGGCTTGGGCTGGGGCGTTGGAGTGGGCAGTGGGCTGGGCATTAGATTAGAAAGTCTTTAAAAAGTGTTGGGCTGGGCAGTATAGCTATAGGTCCAACTTAAAAAATCTTTAAAAATTCGATATTTCGGTATACCGAAATTTTAAGATCCCAATACCGAAGACCGTACCGTAATACCGAAATACCGAATTAGACCGAAATACCGAAAAAACCGAAACCGAAATACCGAATTAATTCGGTCCGGTTCGGAATTCGGTTTTTCGAATTTTATGCCCACCCCTAATTATGATGCCCTCACTTGATCTAGCAAACTCAATACCCAGAAAGTATCTTAGTTCTCCAAGATCTTTCAGCTTAAAGTTTTTGTGCAGAGCATCGTTGGCTTAAAATAAATCTTTTTATTATTACAGTTCCCATTAATTTTGACAACTAGATTTTTTAATTATTTGAAGGTGATCGAAATTGTTCACTTTTGATAAATATAAAGTACCAATTGGCTTCCCCGGATCTCATTTGTTGGGATCACACTGAATATATTATTGTTAGTGTTGCCCTAGTATATATATATATAAACGGTACTGTTTTAGACCTACCTTCAAACATGACCAGTTTTGTTATTGGGGATTGCATTGCCTGCTATTTATTTGTTATAATGCTCCCCTACCTAATTTAAATTGTAAAAACTTCCCCACCATTCTCTGAAATCTTATATATTTCATCACAAAATTTTGTCACTTAAAAGAAAGGAGAAGTTTGGGATCTACTTATTTTTTAAGTTTACCACATCAAGCTATCTATATCTGCCTTCTAGTCCCATACCACAGTCGAACTTTGGCGTGCTTGTTGACTAAACAGTTTTACAAGTCGTTTTTAGCGACTGTACAGAACATCGTTGTCTACTTCTACCTCTTTGTCCCCGTTGTTTATGTAAAGTCGGCATGCT
The DNA here is from genome assembly GCF_000390325.3 of Nicotiana tomentosiformis. Taxonomy (NCBI): domain Eukaryota; kingdom Viridiplantae; phylum Streptophyta; class Magnoliopsida; order Solanales; family Solanaceae; genus Nicotiana; species Nicotiana tomentosiformis. The sequence goes on along the minus strand of NC_090814.1, from coordinate 113,551,146 downwards.
TACTAAAGTGGCATTTAGGAACAACGTTTCAAGCTATCATGTCGATGAACTAGTCCCATGTGAAATCCTTGAAGTAGCTGTACTCTAGCTCGAACCTGCTTCTTAAAACTGATCAGAAACAGAGAACTTTGAATACACGTAAGACTAGTTTGTTGTATTAAAGAAATTACGTGTTGCCGGAAAAAAAATTGATTCTTGTTATCCTTTCCTTTACAATAGAAACCCAAAATTGCCTCTATAAATACTAGTACTACTTATTGGTGCAAGACTTTCCAAGTTCCCCAATAAACACAGACAATGTGAAAAGAAGTCCGGTTCTTTTGAGATAGGTGTACATTGAAAAGAATGCTGAAGGATAGAGACCATGGTTTGATTCTTTCATTGCAGCAAGGTCAGATAACAATTCTAATTCTCTCTTCGCATGTTGTTTCTTTAACTTTTCATTCAGCATACGGCAAAATGACTTGAGGTGTACAGAGAGCTGTCGCATTTAGATGCAGAAGACCTGATATAATCCAGCTACAAACACGTACGTTACCGAAACGCATTCTGATATCTTCAAAGAGCGCCAAGTGACGAGGCATCACTTCTGTGCTTTGTAGACACATACAAAAGGAGGACCGCCTGCTGCCACAAAGCACAAGGATGACAAAGAACTGATGAAGTTTAACATGGGATTCTACATCTTAAAGTACAGTCTCATGTGCATTCATAAAACATCAGCTGCCTCCATAGTCAGCACTAGTCAACTTTGTCCCCAGTTCTACCCTCGGCTTAGCTGAAAGGCCCCTTGCTAACATCTCTTCATCATATTTCCGTGCCATATCAACCATACCCTTTTGCACCAAAGCGTCAATTAATGCATTGTAAGCAGACACATCTGGACTCAACCCCTGTTTTTCCATCTTTTCCCAAAGAATAAAGACCGGTCGAAGAAATCCCCATCTTCCAAATTTCCTCATAAGCATGACATAAGTGTCCATCCTGGGCCGCACTCCGCTTTCAATCATTCTATCAAACAACTTGAGAATCTCTCTGGCTTCTCAAGGCATCCAAAAAAGCAGTTGTATGTAATGACATTAGGCTCGCAACCCTTGCTAGGCATTTGATTAAGCAATCTATATGCGTCTTTGTACCTCCCATTTTCACACATAAGCTTGATGAGTGTGTTATATGTTGAAACATTTGGTTTGCACTCCAACTCAATCATCTCTTGACAAAGCTTAGCTGCTACATCAACACCATCTGAAATCCCAATAGCACGGATGACAATGTTATACGCGATCACATCCAAGTCAATTCCCTTCTTTTTCATTTCTTTGTATAATTTTACAGTTTTCCATGGTTTTCCGCTCTTGCATTGTACATCCATGTAAGTAGAGTACGAATATAGATCCTTTTGCACACCCCTTGTGTCCATCTCTTCCCAAAACTGTCTACACTTCCCCCACCAACTCAGTTTGAACAACCCACGAAGAAGCATATTACATATATTTGTGTCCACTTTAAAGCAAGAATACTTCACATCATTCTTGTTCTTAGGGAAGCACAACTCTTCGGCCTCTATCACATGCTTATACTCACATAAAGCATCAATTAGATTTGAAAATGAAACTTGATCTTTTAAATTAAATTCCTCCATCTTATCAAACGTATCAATTGCTTCTTTAACCATGTGAGCAGACACATAACGTTTGAACAACACCCGGAAAGTGGTGTGGTCAGGTGTGGAGGATGCACTTCTCATTCTCTCAATCAAATTCCAAGCTGCATCAAATTCAAAAAACTTGCCAAGAATGTCAATAAGCTGCACTACAAGAAAGTATGGAATTTGCAACAAAGTTTTAGCAACAATTGAAATATTGTTGGCTAAAATGGATAAATGGCAACAACTCGATAAAATTGCTGTTATAGCATAGATTTTTTGGCAACAAAATTTTCTTGTTGCCAAATATGTTAATTTTGTTGCCATATTCTATGGTTTAGATAATAAACTTTAAAATTTTAAAAATGACAACAAAGTTCTAGCAACAACTACAGTATTGTTGCCGAATTTTAATAAATGGCAACAACTAATTTTAGTTATTGCAAAAAATAAAACTTTTAACGTAATAAAGTTAAATTATAAAGAAAATTGGCAACAATAAAATTTTTTTGTTGGCAATAAACATTATTTTGATATACGTGGGCTGTGGCCTAAAACTTTTGATTTTTCGTCAAAATCCAACGCGGCAAACCTTTCCACTTTTGCCGGTTTTTTAGCTCACTCACTAATAACCATTCTGGCTAGGGTTTTTCTTATCAGTTCTACTTGAAAGAGCTCCTCCCCTGCTGCGTCCTCTTTGTTGCTTCGTGTTGCGACTGATCGGAGAAGAACCGGTAAGAATTCAATCTTTAATTGCTTTACCCGATTGCTTCACTAAATTATGGAAATACCAATGTTTGTGATTGTCTTTTATCATTGAAGTACTTAATGGGTATGGGTATCTTAAAATTTTCTATGCCGGAGAAGTATTTGCAATGTTTTCTCCTCTAATTCCTTTTGCTACAGAAAGAAACTTTGCATAGGTTTTTCTTTTATTGTTGTCTAGTTTGTTGTTCGTTTTTTTCAATTCATCTTCTGCTAACGTTTTTATACATGTTCTCTGTATAATAACAGAATGAAACTAGTACTGAACACGAAAGTTTTTCTCTGTAATTCGTAAAAATTTGATAGGTAAAACTATAAGTTGCAAAGAGATTTTTCAAACATATAATTTGATCAATTTCCAAAGGCCATCATTTCGAGGTTATCAATTTATGCTTAGCGTAGATACTTATCCTTTTTAATTTAATAAACAATTTGATTGTGTAAATATCTCTCATAAGATAAAAAGTAAATAAAAGATATGTTGAATAACTTATCCTTTGATGTAATCAGTTCAATTTTATATTTCTTACCATTCAATTCTACGACCTTGTGAGGGGAAATTGGAAACAAAAATAAACCACGGCATCAATTAGAAATTTATGTGAAGTATTGTTTACTCGAAGAATTCTGCGATATGAAATTAAATTGAAGGTCAATAATTCCACACTTCTAGTTTTAAATACCAATTTCACGAGAAGTTTATCAATTACTTGCTGTTATTTCTGGTATTGGATCTGTTTGGTTCATAAAAATTTTACTTTATATCCCCGGTCCAATTTTAGTTCTTTGAATATTTTATTCATGTATATGGCTATTCGTTGATTCCAAAGTAAAGTAAATTTTTGATTAATCATCAGATGCATAGAATTATTACTAGAGTCTGGTTGCAGTACAATTGATTTACAATGGTAGATGATTTCCAACTTTGGGAAGAATGAATTGTTTTACCATTTTCTTGAGTTGGGGTTTGCATGGAATAGAGTTCTGAATTTTCATGCTATTTAACTTAAAAGTCACACAGAGAACTCTTCATGATATAAAAATAAAGCAAGGACAACCATCTAGGGAAATGACCTGGCATCTGAGTAGGCTGGTTAAGTAATTACTTGATTAATGTTGAAATGATCATTACAGGAAGATTACAATTACATGCTCCAATTCTTGGGAAGGCTACTGCAAACTGTTACAAGTTTTCCCTTTTCCCTTTATGTCCATCTAAGGTTATTGACTTTAAAGCTAAATGTTGATGGTAGAAATAAAAGGTATACAAAAATGTAAAGAACACCAGATAACTTTCCTCTATGTGTGTGTATCTCTAAGTACTTCTGTGTGTGTACATTATATGTATATGTTGCTAAATAATGGATCTGAGAGAAGCAAATATCACCCCAGAGGAAAAGCAACCAGTTATCAAAAAATGATTATTTATTGAAAGCAACAGTTTGTTTTAAGCCAAAGATTTGTCAGACTACTGTTCTTATATCTGTGCTTTCTTCCTTTTCTTATTTACTTGCCTAAGAGTGACTGTTTAGATTTGCATCCTCAAAGGGGAGGGACAACATAATTGTAAAGCTCCTCCATGTCTAACCATAAGGTTGGGGATTCGAGTCACTAAAGTTGGTAAAGGCCAACTCTATTAGAAAGAAGTGATTCATTTTTAGAAAAATTTGAAAAAACATCTGGTTGATAAAAATTTTTACTGCAAAAGCTTTTAAGCCTTTTTTGAAACAAAACTCCACCTAACACTTTCTATTAGTGTTTGTTTGCCTTTCTCTGCCAGCGTGCAAACAAACCTTTGCCTCAAAAGTTGAGACATGATGTTATAAAATGACATTTCCTTATGAAGACTAAGTCCAGCTTCTATAACATGACAATTTATCCTGCTCTTTTTGCTATGTCAGTCTATAGTTTTTTTACTTGCATTAGATTTTTAACCCAGAGGATTGATAAGGATATGTCTAGTGCTACAGATGCTTGGATGTTGGTGAACTCTGACCTAGGACCACTTGTTTGCTACCCGAAAGTCTTGCTTGTAGAGCAAATAAACTCCTTTTTAAATAGTAATCTTTTCTGTTATGTAATCTGATTTATAGAACCCTTTTGTATCATAATAATCTTGGCATTCTTACCATCAGAACATGTTTCTCTAGTTGTGTTTGTCATTCTTGATTGGTGAGATTTTGTAGATTGTATTCGTGTAGATTAATTAGGAATACGCTATAAATAAATGGATTTAACTTTATATATTATTTATTTTCTTATTCTACTTCTTATAGTACATAAAAAAAATATATTTACGAACTCAAACGCAATGCAGAGAATGAGTGAGCGAAGCAAAACCAATAAAGCAAATCAAGAAATGAATCATATTTTTACGAATTTTGGTTATTCTTGATTTAATAACATAATTTGATTTGTTTTGGTAGATAAATAAAAACATTGGAAAAGAGCCAAACTTGCAGAAACTTTGGGAATTGACTCCCATGAAGAACAGATATTGGGTTAATGATGCCTTTGCTGCATTAATGCTGTATTTGTGAAACTTGTTGGAGAAACGTCAAGTTATTGTCGGGGTCAAGGATCAGGAGTTAAGTCGACAAGTAGGAGATCCATGATTGGAATTCAAGAGAAACTGCAAGCACAACAAAAAGAGGCAGAAGAACGTCGTAAACGAGAGAGTGTAGAATGCCAGCTAAAAGAAGTACAGAAACAGCTTGAGGAGCGAAAAAATCGAGAAGCCATGGTGCTTGAACAAAAATTGTTAAAAGAGAGCATGATGGCACTAGCATCCCATATACTAAGTACTGAGGTATTTCATTACTTACTTTTGATCCTAAGAATATTTCTGTAACAATAAAAGTGATAGCATGTTGCTAGCATTGCTCTAAACACAAGAAAACAAATAATATCTAATTGAAGCATAGCTCTAGAATTGATTGCAAATAAGTATCCAGCATACATACTTGTAAAGTAAAAATCACTCATGTACTAAACTAGTAAATGATACCTTATTACTTACATATGATCCACAAAATAATACCACAGGACATGCATGTACTGATTAATTACTTTTGTCGCTCTCACTATTTCTGTTTCTGACTCGTTCCCATATCATTCCTTTCCACTGATTTGTACGACAAATTAAGTTATGTAGTTTTATTATGTTTAACAAAATGGAGTTTCTGGTGGAATTCTCAATATTATTTCTAATTTAAGTAGTTCAAATGAGGCAAGTCGTTCAAGACTTATGGATAACATCACAGTAAGAAACTTTGTCTAACTCTTGTAAAAATAAATTCGTTGGTTGATATTGTTCAATATCATGTTTGTATTATTGTTTTCAGTTACAATTTATTTAATTTTCTGTCATCTGAGATCAAAATCACCAAATTGAGATATTATGACCATAACTTGTTATGCTTTCTGTGCCCTTTTATGTGAGATGCGCAATAATGGATGCTAAGTTAAATAGAAATACAACAGGGTATAACGATATTATTTTATGAACAGTCCCCCAACCTTTACAAATTACAATTGTGCATTGTAATCACTACAACAGAGAAAGAGCATAGTTTTGCTTAATAGTTTGATAAAGAAAAAAAATTGGAGTGCCTTAAAAGTTACTTGGAATTGTTATTTGTCCTGGTCCTGGTACTGAAAAATTGATTAGTCAGACTCTCAGATATTTGGGCTACTACAAGTCTAATAACCATGTATAGTACATGGTAGGATTTCTATAGTAGGTAGTTAGCTTTCCTCTTTTATGTTACATGGTGCAAGTTCTTACTTGATAATTTCTTAGCTTTAGCTTTTGTTATAAGAATCTTTTTATATCATTCATTGGTGCCCAATTTTTTTTTTATTTTTTTATTTGTATTTGTGAACTTTATAATTTTCTTCTATAAAAAATATAACTATAATTTATCTTCTTTTGCAGGACGAGGATGAATAAACCAACATAGCTGACAATATGGTTCATCTAATGCTCAAGCTACTAGAAGAAGATTTACTTTTGGGTTGTTATTAGATTAGAAATTATGTCCCCGTAGATGCTCTTGTTTTTATTTTAAAGTAAGAACATGTGTTTTAGTAGTATTTAGTTTTTGAAAGTATGTAAATACTTAGTGCATCAGTTGTATTGATATTTGCAAATATATATCATATATTAATTTATATATATATTTGTGATAGTTTAAAAGAAAATGTTATTTGTGTATGTAGCAACTACACATTTATTATTGCTAGCTGTACAAGTTCCCACAACAATACTTGTTGCGAAAAGCCTTTATAACAGATTATTAACTACCCTCCTGCCAATTTTTTGCCACAAGTAGTATTGTTGCTAAAATAATAATAATTTATCGAAACAATAATTTTTGTTGCTAAATGTTTTTATAAGCCACAAGGGTATAATCAAAATATAATTTATGGCAATAATATTTCTTGTTGCGTTAAGTCAGCTTTTGGCAATGACAATTTTTGTTGTTGCAAAAACTTTTCCCATCAGCATTTATTGCAACGGCATGCAACAACTTTTTTGTTGTTGCCAAAAGTACGTTTCGCAACAATATCCAATATATGGCAACGAAAAAATGTGTTGCAATTTTCACACTTTCTTGTAGTGCTGGTTGCAAGTTTGGATGGTGTGGTGGAAGCCACACTGCTCCTCAGCCCAGTTGAAGAACTCTAAAGCTCTTCTCCAGTCATTGTTGTAACAAGAGAGCGTCTCTAGCACGATGGTGGGGTTTAGGGGTTCAAAGGAAGCACTTGTTGAACTGGTAGGAAGATTTAGAAGTGGGGATGAATGGGGGTCATCATAGTTGGGAAAGGGAGTGGGATTGGGGGGTTTGGAGGGAGTGGAGTGATAATCGTGATGGTGAAGCAAGTTTTCTAATTGGGTGAGAAGCAAAGAAGAAGGTAAGAAAGTTGAATATCGATAAATAACAAACGAAAGCATTCTAGAAGAGTAGGAACTGGTTTTCGAATATAATCTGCAGTAACTGTGTGGTTCTCAGGAGTGCAGGAGTTAATGATTGTCCTGTAATGTAAATTACAATGATAAAAAATGTTATATTAGTTTAGCATCACCACAGAAAGGATCTCTAAACGTTAAACATTTTGAATTTTTCCAGTATTCTGTAATGGAAGAGTGTATACTGGCAAATATTTGTTTGCTCTTGACTTATTATTGGTGTTTCTTTATAAATACTTGTAATGGGCAGTGTAATGATGTAATCAAAATTTCATTGTTTACATGTTGTCTTTCTTTTATTTACGTAATTTAGTTCGCCTTTTATTTTCTGCTAATATATATGGCTGTATATACTTTTCATCATTTCCATAAGGTTCTTCGAACATGTTTGACTAAGACATTTGTTTTATTTAGTTTTACATTTTTCAACACATAAACAAGTACTTGAATTCCAAACTATACTGTAATGCACAATTTCCAATAAAACAAAAACTCAACTGAATCCCATCTCGATCTCAACTCAATTCACAAATCACAAATCATTCATGATCACATAAAAACCATCTCTTAACACATTTCACATCCCTTGTTATGATAATTTGATTTAAGGACAAAAGGAAACTTACCAATTTACTGGAAAAATTGATGGACAACAACACAGAAGTAATTGCAGCCACTAGACCCCAGCCAGTTAGAGTTGAGGGGCTTTTGACTCTTCTTTTGTTTCTGCAAAGTAAAAAATAAGCCTCAATGCATTGACACTACCAACCAAGAAACAAAAGGAAATTTCCTGATTCAATTTACCAAACCAACGTAATACAATTTCAAGTTAGCAATTCCCCAATTCATTCCCCCACCCACCCCAAACACACACACAAAAAAACTACTAAACTTGAATATATTGTAGAACTTAACTTAAAGAACAACCCAGTTTAGCATAGATAATTCACTGTAAACTAATTTCTCAAGTTGGTAAATTTTATAATACCTATCGTTTTAAAAAAAATTAGAACTTTTAAAACCATAATGGAGCTGCAATCACCTCTCTCTTATTATAAGATTTCAATTTGGTTATCATAACCAATGGCGGATCCAAGATTTCAAAGTCATGGGTGCTCGTTGGAAAGAGTTGCGAAAGAAGACGGTAGAAGAATTTAGCTATGGGTGCTCACTCAGTAGTTATCTAAATTTTTTGCTAATTGCCTACGTAAATATACTAAATCTGGGTAAAGAAAATGGGTGCTTGAAGCACCCACAACTCTTCATGTGTATCCACCACTGATCATAACCTAATATATTTGATAAATTAAAGAAAAAAACATGTACGGACAATATTAATTGAAAGCTAATATTCTACAGGATATTTTTTCAAAACAGAAAATAATTAGTACTCAGCTTATGAAGTAATAATCTTAAGATGTACTTACCAAAAAAACAATAATACTCCTAATAACTTTAAGATGTGCAATTGAATTACATTGTTCTAAAATGTGAAATGGAGTCCGCTTATAAACGCTTAAACTAGTTTCGTTTTTCAATTGTAACAGACTAACATTATACATACATGAGTTTTCAGGCTTCAATAGATATAACTGAATGAATAGCTATATTAGAGATATACTGGCCAATGGCTCAAACTCTCAATCCTTTGCAAGATCATAGCATCTTGTTCACCAACTCAAAACATGAAATTGTAATATAAATGTTGAGATGCAGCCATGGAAGCTTCTAGGTCGAGAGAGAAGAGAGAAACAGAGAAGAGGAAGAGAAATTCATTTTTTCCTCTTTATACAACTAACTCCAACTAACTGACTACTAACCCACATAATTAACTGAGGTTAACACCAGCTAATTATCTAACTAACCCACGTCATTATTCCTCTTAACACTCCCCCTCAAGATGTGTAGTGAGAAGAGATTGAACACTCCCAGCTTGGACAATAAGAAATCATGTTGTGATTTACTTAGTCCTTTTGTGAGAATGTCAGCTAGCTGCAGGTTTGATGGTACATGAACTGTTTGAATAAGACCCTCATGCACCTTCTCTTTGATGAAGTGACAATCAATTTCTATGTGCTTAGTGCGCTCATGACATATGGGATTTGCTGCTATTTGAATTGCTGCCTTACTGTCACAGAATAGCTTTACTGGCACTTCTACATCAAAATTCAGCTCCTTGAACAATCCTACTAACCAGACTATCTCTGCCACAGCATTTGCCATGCTTCTATACTCTGCCTCTGCTGAGCTCCTTGAAATGGTGTTCTGCTTCTTTGATTTCCAAGAGATCAAAGAATCTCCCAGCTTCACTACAAAACCACTAACTGACTTCCTTGTCATTGGACAAGTTGCCCAATCGGCATCACAATGCACTGTGAGTTGTGATGAAACCTCAGCTGATAATAGTATGCCCAACCCTGGTGCATTCTTTAGATACCTTACCACCATTAGAGCTCCTTCCATGTGGGATTTCTTTGGTTTGTGCATGAATTGACTCAAATTCTGCACAGCATAAGCTATGTCTGGTCTAGTCATTGTAAGGTATAGCAGCTTTCCTACCAGCTGCTGATAACTGGTAGGATCAGGTAACACAGTTCATCCTGATAGGTACTACTGGTTGCTCCTTCATCAAACTCCACACTAGTAAGCCTTTGATTCACCTCTAATGGTATGCCTGCTAGCTTAGATCCGGCTAGACCAAGATCACTGATCAAGTCAAGAGCAAACTTCCTTTGACATACTAGAATTCCCTGCTTACTTCTAGCAATTTCAAGACCAAGGAAGTACTTCATCTCCCCCAGGTCCTTGATCTTGAAATGTTGTTGCAACATGAGTTTAGTAGCCTCTATCATGGTGGGATTAGATCCAGTGATCAGAAGATCATCAACATACACTAGCACAAGGACCTTATCATGACCAGAGTGCTTAGTAAAGAGAGAATAATCATGCAGACTTTGGATAAAACCTGAGGCAGTTAAGGCTTCACAGAGTTTGAGATTCCATTGCCTAGAGGCTTGCTTGAGCCCATAGAGTGATTTTTGAAGCTTGCATACCTGAGAGGACTCCCCCTAGCTAACAAGGCCAGGTGGCGGAATCATATAGACATCCTCCACCAAATCTCCTTGCAAGAAGGCATTGAAAACATCCATCTGATGGAGCTTCCATCCATGCATGGCAGCTAGAGATAATACTGCTCGTACAGTCACCATCTTGATCACAGGAGAGAAGATTTCCTGATAATCTAGGCCTTCCTGTTGCGTGTAGCCCTTGGCCACCAGCCTTGCCTTGTACCTTTCCACCTCTCCTTGTGCATTATACTTGACTTTAAAAACCCACTTGCAGCCTATTGCCCTTTTTTCTGCTGGCAGATCCGCCAAGCACAAGTGTTGTTGTCATTTAGGGCCTTCAATTCTTGATCCATAGCCTCAATCCACTTAGGATCAGGTATGGCCTCAGCATAAGAAGTTGGCTCTTTAACTGCTGCAAAATTGCACACTGACTTGAAGTAGGAGTCTGACAAAGAAGTATAAGACATATACGAGGAAATAGGATACATGGAAGCTGAGCTTGCAGTAGAGGTTCCAGAAGACTTTCCTGTAGGCACTTGATGCACAAAGCCATAAAGTCAACCTGGTGTTTTAGAAGGTCTGGAGGATCTCCTGACTACAACACGTGATGCATCAGTGTCTGTAATGCTTGTTGTAGGTGTAGTAGCTGGTGATTCTATAGGACCAGCTGGCTCACTATGTACTGAAGCAGGATGAGTCCCTGGTGAGCATTCAACTTGTGCATTGTCTGTGGTAGGAATGGACACAAAAAATTATGCATCTGATGCTTGAGATGAAGGAACTGGTTCAAATGTGCCCCTTGTAGCAGGAGACCTAAAAGGAAATACATTCTCCCAGAACACAACATCCCTGCTAACAAACATAATATGGTTGGTTAGACTATAGAGTTTGTAGCCTTTTTGAGTAGAAGAATACCCCAGGTGTACTGCCTTTTCTGCTCTGGCATCAAATTTGTCTGTGTTGGCACCTGTTCTAGTTGCATAACATAAGCAACCAAGGACCCTTAGATGTTGAAGATTAGGTTTCCTGCCATAGAACACTTCAAATGGAGATTTTCCGGACAATGCAGTAGAAGGAATTCTGTTAATAAGATATACAACACTCTGCACACATAGTCCCCAGAACCTTAAGGGAATGCTTCCTTGAAATCTGATTGACTTCTAAGATTTGCCTATGTTTCCTCTCCGCCACTCCATTCTGCTGGGGTGTATGAACACAAAAACTTTGGTGAAGGATCCCTGCTGAACTAAAAATATCATGGCAATGAGTATTAAAAAACTATGTACCATTGTCACTCCTAAAGACCTTGAGAGTTTTACCAAACTGAGTTTTTATTAAGATCAGAAAATCCTTCATTACAATTGAGACATCACTTTTGAGCTTTAACAAAAAAATCCAAACCAGTCTACTATGATCATCTACTAGAGTTAGGAAGTATCTATTCCCATCATAAATGGGAACTCTATAAGGTCCCCATACATCACCATGTACTAAATCAAAAGAACATGTTGCTCTACTAGTGCTCTGTGAAAATGGTAGCCTAGTTTGTTTGGCAAGAGGACAAATTGAGCATTTGCTGCTGCTACTTTTATTATACTGCTTCACTATATGCATCTACTTCAATATTTTGTGAGGGAGCCAAGTCTCCTCATCACTTCTCACATGTAGTACTACTGAGTGAGCCATCTTGTTGCTATGTTTGTGATCCCAGTAGTAAAGTTCATTGAGAAGTCTACCAGTCCCTTTCACCTTCCCAATGTGAAGGTCCTGCGTGAGACAAAAATCAGGAAAGAATGCCATACAACAATTTAGTTCTTTAGTGAGCTTAGAGACTGAAAGAAGGTTGTATTTAAAGCCAGGCACACAAAGAACTCCTGAGATTTCCCCTTGGATCAGTTTACATTTACCAACATGAGCTATTGGGAGCTGAGATCCATTTGGCAAGTGTACTGTACCTGACTCACTATCAGGTGTATGCTTTTCAGACATCATCTTAGAACTAGAAACCATATGATCAGTGGCTCCTGTATCAACTATCCATTCAGGATTAATGCAAGTGGCCATAAATGATCTAATGATACCTGCCATGTTAGCTGTTGAAGCCGATGAGGTATTATCTTTGGTTAGAATTCTGAGTAACTGGTTGTATTGTTCTGGTGTAAAATACATAGGTCTATGTCTTGCTCCTCCTACTATTGCATCTTGGCCAGTATGATGTCCTCCAGTGTTAGTGTTGATTCCTCTTGTCGTTACATTGTATGTATCAAAGTGAGTGTGGCCTTGAGGTTGAGTAGGGTAAGCTGCTACAGAAACCAGATGTGTTATTAGATTCACCAAAACAATTTGTCTCCTTAGGTCCACCATAATTCGCAGCATTAGATCCACCATAGCTCACAGCATTAGCCCCTTGCTTTCTCCTCCCTTTAAAATCAGGTGGATAACCAATGAGCTGGTAGCAATTTTCCTTGTTGTGGCCTTTCATCTTACAATGCTCACACTGAACAATGTTGTGGATCCTGTCATTGTAGCTTCTCCTGGGCTTTTGCTGCGAATTCTTAGCAGTCCATAAGGCAGTAATATCGTTTCCCTCCCCAGGACTGATGAGGCTCTAAGTAGAAATTGATATGTGTGTCTCATCCTCTATGATCAAGCATAAGCCTGGTTCAAAGTAGGCTCAGTGGTCTTCATCAGTATCTGTCTCCTTGCTTGAGCATAGGAATCATTCAATCCTCCTAAAAATTGAAGCAATCTCTGTTGGTGAAGATGCTCAACATAGTCTTTTGACTTCTCACATCCACAACTAGGAGTAGGAGCCATAACATCAAATTCATCCCAAAGTTCCTTCAATTTTGTGAAGTAAACTGAAACAGAATCAGTTCCTTGCGAAATCGTTGCAATCGCACGATGCAACTGATAGATCCTCATACGATTGACCTTATCGAATCGCTCTTGTAGATCCTTCCACACCAAATGTGCATTCGAAGCATAAACAACTCCACTCAACAAATGTGGAGATACCGTGTTCATGATCCAAGATAGGACAATTGCATTGCATGTCTCCCAATCCACATGCAATACAGTAGGAAATGATTCCTTAACACATGCACCAGTAACAAACCCTAGTTTTCGCTTGGCTTGGAGTGCAATTCTCATCGACCTTCCCCACAACCCATAATTCTCGGATCCTTGGAGCTGAACCGGAATTAAAACAGAGCTTGGAGTGTCCGATGGATGCACAAACAAAGGATCAGTATGATCTATCTTAATTGCCGCCATTGTTGACGTCGAAGAATCCGTCATTGTTCAATCAAAATGAATGAGAAACAGAATTCGACCTAGCGACTACAGAGAATGAGAAACAATTGACTTACAGTCACGAGAGCGTGGAATGCGTGATCAATTTGTTGCCATGGCTCTGATACCATGTTGAGATGCAGCCATGGAAGCTTCTAGGTCGAGAGAGAAGAGAGAAACAGAGAAGAGGAAGAGAAATTCATTTTTTCCACTATATCTGCTATGTACTGTACACATACATTTATACAACTAACTCCAACTAACTGACTACTAACCCACATAATAAATTGAGGTTAACACTAGCTAATTATCTAACTAACCCACGTCATTATTCCTCTTAACAATAAAACATGTGATTTTTGCATCAAGGATGAAGACTAATAGTGTTAATTAGCACATTTCGGGATGCAACGAGCTGCAGTGTCTTCTTAAAATACGCATAGAACTAAATTAAGAACCAAAAAGACTGAGTTGGTAAATAGCTCAAATAGGTAAATCACATAGAAAACGCTATGCAGGTTATATAAGAGAGCAAAATCAAATAAAATGGAGCTATACCTTGCCTCAAGTCGGGATACAACAGTCGAAGGCAACGAAGCTGTTCCAGTTCTGAATACGAAGAGAGAAATCGGCAGCGCGAAGGAAAATACTAGAGAGAATAAGCTAGGGTTTAAACTAAGAAGAATCAATCAGAACAACAAAGAATTGAAAAAAGAGAACCCCCAAAATTCTTTCTTGGACAGTTGCGAATCATTGGGCTATTTATAAGTTGCAGTTTGCATTTTGAGAAATTGCTCAAATGCGATTTAATTTCATATTTATAAATTGCATTTGAAATGCAAGTTAAGCTAATGACATCTCCTAAACCGTCTATTATTTCAGTTAACTTAGAAATACGGTGTTTATGGTTCGTTTTGGATCGATTTTTTCTTAAAAAGAAACCAAACTAAGTAAGTCGGTTCTTAAAATGTTGAAATTAAACCAAACCAATTAAGTTGGTTTTTTAGCGATTCGGTTTTTGTTGATTTTTATCGGTTTTTGGTTTTTTCGGTTATTTGTCGGGTTTTTAGTTAAATATGAGACATACACTACCAAATACATATTCCGGCGACTACATTTTCAACGTAACACTATCAAATCAATTGTTCTTTGAGAAATCTATCATTTACCATGATATATTGATGATAATTGAATCAAATAGTGATGAATAATTTAAGTACTCAATTAAAAATCGATTATTTTTAACATGAAATAATTCTTGTACTTAGCAAAAGCAAACTACCAATCAAACTAGAATGTAAAGGAAAAGAATTAGATTATTGTAATAGCAAAAAACTAGACTGAAAATACAAACGACTAATATGTACTATAACATTTTAGAAACTTTATATAAAAATATACATATTTATATATATGTGTGTAATAATAAATTTAAATAGCTACTTCTATAATCGGTTTGGTCGGTTTTTTCGGTTATTTTTTATTAAAACCAAAACCAAATCAAATTTGATCGATTTTTAAAATTCAAAACCAAAACCAAACCAAAACCTAAAAAGTATCGGTTTTTTGATCGGTTTGGTTCGGTTTTCGGTTTTCGGTTTGGTTCGGTTTTTCGGGTTTTTATAAACACTCCTACTTAGAACACATGTAAATAATTTTTCACTCATGCATTATACATATTTTGAATTTTCACAAATATTACACATTAATGAAATTTTCCGGCTAAAATTACATATTTTAGGAAAGAATTACTTCAATATGATCCTATGTCTTGCTAAATAACAAAAATAGTCTGTTGATCTAAAATAATTCATTAAATATACTAATTAGCGGTTTTTATCCGTTAATTCACAAAATGTGAAAAATTTCTTAATTTAATAAACTCCAACTATTAAATTTTACGGGATGATGAAACAATAAAGTTCTTTATTTTATTAAAAATATCAAATTATGAGTAAGAGTTAATTATGAAGTTTTAAAAATTAATTATAATTACAGTTTTATCTAAAATAGAATGCACTTAATGGTTAATAAAACATCAACATTTGTGTTGAAGATGTGCTTTTATGATAGTATAACTTAAGATAAATAGGTTACATACATCTCGAGGAAATTACCTGTTAATATTTGTTTGCTTTTAATGAAATTTTAACCAACAACAACATACTCAGTATAATCTCACTAGTGGGGTATGGAGAGGGTATTGTGTACGCAGACCTTACCCCTACCAGGAGAGGTAGAGAGACGGTTTCCTATAGACACTCGGCTCAAGATAAGGTGGAAAAAAAGAAAAGGAAAAAAAGAAGAAGAACAAAGAGGGGGGAGAAAGAAAGACGAGGGAGACAAAAGACGATAAGAAAAACAAGGAAAAAAGATAGCATCAGATAGTAACAATGAAATTTTAACCATGAACTTTAATATTTACACTCAGATACACTTTAGCGGATATAATTATTTGCTTATTAGGATATTATCATTAAATTTGAGTAGATTAATCAAAATAATTTGTTTTCTCAATAATTAGAGTGGATTGTCTAAGCTTTTATGTCCTGATCAATGCTACTCCACAAAGTATTGGGAACGTATCCATAATGAAGCGCACCAAAATAATTTATTTATTTATTTGGTATTTAAACATTTAGTATTAACCACTAATGTAAACGTATCCAAAGCTTTTTTGTTTTCTTTCAATTCTCAGCATGTTTTGGTTATAGCAACCTTGTTTCATAAAGTCAGGTTGATCAAATTTAGTCCTCTGCAGTCCTAGGTGAACACTAACTATTTTGGTATTTCGCTTATTACAGGAAAAAAATAGTAAATATTTCCAAAAGACTTAAACACATTTTGAAAACAAATACTATTATCATCACTAAACAAATTTAAAACAGCAGAGTGGAACTTGAAAGTTCTTTTCGTCCTCGCCTCTTGAGAACTTTAAAGAAGTGTGCACTATTTTGACACCTACTTTCAAAATTTTAGGGGCCTATATGATTACAATTAATAATATTATATCGTAGATTATGATTAAGTAATAAATTATAATAATAGTATACATACATATATATATATATATATTAAATTTAATTGGGAAAAGGGCCAAATATACCCTTTACTTTCATATATTGTCTACATTTAACATCTGTTATACTATCGGGCCAAATTTACCCCTACAATCAGCAAACTTTTAAAAATACCCCTTTATCTGTTAAGTAATCCAAAATCTCCCATTTTTTTAATTTAAATCACTTGTTGTTCTTATTGTTCCATTATTTTCAAAAATTACTATTGATGTGAATGCTAAAGTTACTAGACTATACAAATTATTCATAATTGTTTTTTAATTACCAATGAACCAATTTCTCTTCTTGTAATAAATAAAATTGGTTTAGAATTTTATTTATTTTTCAATCATATACACACAGTAGAATTTAGTGGGTCTATTTATTGTGTATTATGTGCAGCTGATCATCATGTATGTACATGTATATTCAAATATATTTTGTCATTGCTTGGTTAGTATAGAGTTCGATCGACTAACTTAAGAGTGCACAATGTGTAGACATTTAATTAAAGCAAAGTTGAATTAAACAATGTAAAGCCTCCGAGGAACTTCAACTTCAATCACTAATTCTTGCAAAGTCTCCATGGATCTGGTGCAATGAATTCATTAAAATTGGGATGTTGTAAATACTTTTAGAATTTAGAAAAGATACCTAATTTAGATTTTTCAATTTACTATACTTTGTTTATTCGGCTGTATTATTTAATATTTTTTTCTCTAATTTATAAAGCAGGTAAATGCCAATTATTTCAAAAATAGTGGACCAAGAAGAACAACAAGATATTTAAATAAAAGGAATTTGGAAAATTTTGGATTACTTAACAGATCAAGGGGTATTTTTAAAAGTTTGTTGATTGTAGAGGTAAATTTATCCCGATAGTATAACGGTAGGGTAAATTTGGGCCGATACTATAATGGAGGTTAAATATATACAATACATAAAAGTAGAGGGGTATATCTGGCCTTTTTCCCAATTTAATTAGTAATGTTAATACATAATATATGTGAATGATATATATCATGTATAATATAAATATTTAAGTGTGTGGAAGTTATTAAAAAAAATGTGCAGTATATTGACACTTGGTTTTGTCAAACTTTCACGTATGGGTTAGAGTGAGAAGCTCTCCCTTCTCTCTACAAAATTTGTTTTTCCTTTTCTAAAACACTAACCAAACTACACCATGAAAATGACCACCACCAACTCTCCGCCCGAACCACCTAATTTGGGTATCATGCACATTGTTCCTCCCACGACACACAACAATCTATCCACGGACGCAAAATAATCCTTCAAGCGCACACTGCTTTCACACAACCAATTCCACCATTTACAGAGCACTTGTCACACAACTCACTCACACGTTGATTTCTCCGATGAAGCCACAAACGACTACCAACATGATACCTTTATCCCTTTAACGTCCTCTGATAAAACTAGACTATATTCTCCTTGGAAATGGCCAGTGATAGTCAAAGTATTTGGTAGAAAAGTGGAACATCAAACATTACGTACCAAATTACGTACATTATGGCAACTTACAGAAGAATTACCAATAATCTATTTGGGATCAGACTTCTTCCTCATAAAATTCCAAAATGAAGAAAATATGAACAAAGCACTCTATGAAGGACCTTGGTTTATATTTAATCATTTCCTTTCAGTACGCAAATGGGAACCAAAATTCATCGCCTCCAATACACAACTCACTTATTCAGCAATTTGGATACCATTACCTGAGTTAGCTACCGAGTTCTATGATTTTTACATCCTACAAATAGTTGGATCCAAAATTGGTATCCTTCTAAAGATTGATACTTGTACGTCGGCTACCGCTAGGGGAAGATATGCAAGAATATGTATTGAAGTACCGTTGGGACAACCATTGAAAATATATATTTTTATTGGTATGCACAGACAACAAATTCTATACGAAGGTCTTAACATGTTATGCACCATATGTGGAAGGTTTGGTCACAACAAAATACTATGCACGTTTAAAACAATACCTGGAGAACCAAGTACACTCCACGCTCACCCAACTCCTCCCACAGGTTCCAAGAAGGTTACTCAGTTACTTCAAGCAAAGGAACACCCTCATCAGCAATCAACAACCACCAGCGAATAGAAAACAATAAGTTTTTCATCAAAAAATAAATACAAAAGCTCGTCTCGCGGGAAAGGCCCCATGCCTTCACGTAACAGATAGCCATCAATCACGAACTACTCAACACACATCGATGTTATGCCGGCTATTACATTGTACCCTACAGGTACGTCCTTAAACGAGCAACTCTCAAACATTGCTCCCTCAACCAAAGGAAAAGACATTGCAGACATGTTGACACTCCGATGGATCCGAATTCTAAACTTATGCCAGGACAGGGGAAGCCGCTTAGCGATCCTGCAAGCTATAGGCGGCTGGTTGGAAAATTAAATTATCTCACAGTGACTAGACCCGACATTTCTTATCCTGTGAGTGTTGTAAGTCAGTTTATGAATTCTTCCTGTGATAGTCATTGGGATGCAGTTGTCCGCATTATTCGATATATAAAATCGGCTCCAGGCAAAGGGTTACTCTTTGAGGATCGAGGTCATGAGCAGATCATTGGATACTCAGATGTTGATTGGGCAGGATCACCTTCTGATATACATTCTACGTCTGGATATTGTGTTTTAGTATGAGGAAATTTGGTGTCCTGGAAGAGCAAGAAACAGAATGTAGTTGCTCGGTCTAGTGCAGAAGCAGAATATCGAACAATGGCTATGGCAACATGTGAGCTAGTCTGGACCAAACAATTGCTCAAGGAGTTGAAATTTGGTGAAATCAGTCGGATGGAACTTGTGTGCGATAATCAAGCTGCCCTTCATATTGCATCAAATCCGGTGTTCCATGAGAGAACTAAACACATTGAGATTGATTGTCACTTCGTCAGAGAAAAGATACTTTCAGGAGAGATTGCTACAAAGTTTGTGAGGTCGAATGATCAACTTGCAGATATTTTCACCAAGTCTCTCACTGGTCCTCGTATTGGTTATATATGTAACAAGCTCGGTACATATGATTTGTATGCATCGGCTTGAGGGGAGTGTTAGTTTACAGCATGTATATAGTGTAGTATTGTCCCACATTGGTAGAGGAGTAGTATGTCCTTGTATAGTATAACTATAAATAAGGACCTCTTGTATTGTATTGTTCATCCAATATCAATAACATATTTTCTCCCGTGCCTTCTCACAGTACCAAAGTGTTAGATCATGAGAGTAGCATGATAATTTTGTCTTCCATTTAAGCATGCAAAAGATCTGTATTTTGCATAATATTGGCATGAATGAGTTTAAATGGTGTGACGTGGTTAGTGAGGATTCATAAACCCGATCTCCACTTGGTTTGGACTGAGGCGTTGTTCTTGTTGTATTTATGCATGCTAAAGCTAGAGATAGCCTCCTATGAACTGTGGCACTACAATGAGACAAAGCAAACTGGAGAGGGTGGTCCTTGATTTGGGCCACGAATGTAAAATTCCAAAGATATATGTGGATCTAGGAAATGAAAAAAGGGGTTTGATTCAACTATTTGAGTTAAACAGCATCAGAAAAAGAATACGATCTACATCTAGGAATGATGAACATGATTTTGAGAATGAACAAAATTGATACGCGAAAGCAGATATAAAAATAAACAGGAGTTGACTTCTTTCTTCCTTTTCTTGGTACCACGAAAAGATCAGAGCAATATTTACTTTTAGAGGAACAAGGACAAAAACCTCTGGCCCAGACACCCCGGTTATAAAGAAAAGACTAAAATCTTGGACTAAATTTTATCCAGTTAGCATAGATACTACAAAGGTTGAAGTGAGATTCAAAGTTTAGAATTCCTCAACAAGGATAAAGGTGCATGAAAGCCATTTGATTTACATCACTAAATAGCATTGAATTTCTTAACTGGGCGAGCGTCCACTTTGTCTTTTGAGAAAGAGAATATCCAAAGTGTGATTAGTCGGGATTTCTAGAGGAAAATTCACAACTCCTTTGTTTATATACATAATGGTGCAGAAGGAAAAGACTCTTTCCTGGCGTTTACAACATAATTAGATGACAGGCCGGTCATTGCAACAATCGGAGTTAGAATAAGGTCGAAGGGGGGAAAAAAAATTAAAAATGCAAAAAACCTAACTCTTTTCACAAATGTACAGGTGATTTTAACTAAAGGTGTCATCTTTTTTCTTAGCAAAAGGTATCAAAACAAGTAAAGAAGATTCCAATATTCGAGACTAAAAATACCTATCAAAAATATATTTCGAGGCTCAGTAAGAGGGCAAGCAACACACCCATTGTATTATTTCAGTCCTTAGCTAAATTAGCTACTATAAGATTAAAAGAAAGAGGAATTACTGGTACCCGCCCCGAAATCCAAGTACAACCAACAAAAGAATAAGGAATTAAACACCATCTGTAATTCTTTTTTCAAAAAAAAAACGTAGAGCACCAAGATCAAATATTTATTTCACATTAGAAGAATACCATTGAGCCCCAAATCAATGGGAGAAGTCGCTAGTCTCCTTCGGCGTATTAGGATGGTCAGCTGTCAAATTCCTCAGCAAACTTCAAAAGAAAAACGAGAGGACTGTCGGGTAGACGAAGCAGATATTTCTCTTCTTATATAATTGTGTGTACTTTGTGAAGAGGTTAAGAAAAATGACAAAATTGGTCCATTATGTTCGTGTAAGTTTAAAATAGTCCCTTAAATATATTTTTGAGTAATTTTGACCTATTTAAGTATGTCAAAAATAAATATTTTCATTTTTTGTCAAATATTTATCAAAATTTAACGGTTATATTTAACAAAAAATTATGAAGAAAAAAATTTAATTAGAAATATTATGAAAGTGTCATCAAGTCTTAGGATCTGTAAGCCAAAATTGCACCAAACACTAGAACTGGACCAAAAATAATACTAGAAATTACACCATAATCATAAATATATCAAAAATTACCGTTAAATCTTTTTATTTTTACAGTTCCCATTAATTTTGACAACCAGATTTGTTAATTATTTGACGGTGATCGAAATTGTTCACTTTTGATAAATATAAAGTATCAATTGACTCACACTGAATATATTATTGTTATTTTAGACCTACCTTCAAACATGACCAGTTTCGTTATTTTGTGGTGGAATTGCATTGCCTGCTTTTCATTTGTTATAATGCTCCCCTACTAATTTAAATTGTAAAAACTTCCCCACCATTCTCTGAAATCTTATATATTTCATAACAAAATTTTGTCACTTAAAAGAAAGGAGAAGTCTGGGATCTACTTATTTTTTAAGTTTACCACATCAAGCTATCTATATCTGCCTTCTAGTCCCATACCACTGTCGAACTTTGGCGTGCTTGTTGACTAAACAGTTTTACAAGTCGTTTTTAGCGAATGTACAGAACATCGTTGTCTACTTCTGCCTCTTTGTCCCCGTTGTTTATGTAAAGTCGGCATGCTTACTGAAGTGGCATTTAGGAACAACGTTTCAAGCTATCATGTCGCTGAACCAGTCCAATGTGAAATCCTTGAAGTAGCTGTACTCTAGCTCGACTTGCTTCTTAAAACTGATCAGAAACAGAGAACCTTGAATACACGCATAAGACTAGTTTGTTGTATTAAAGAAATTACGTGTTGCCCAAAAACAAATTGATTCCTGTTATCCTTTACAATTGAAATCCAAAATTGCCTCTATAAATACGTGCAAGACTTTCCAAGTTCCCCAATCAACACAGACAATGTGAAAAGCAGTCCGGTGTCGCTACTACTCACCATCTTTTGAGATAGGTGTACATTGAAAAGAATCCTAAAGGATAGAGACCATGGTTTGATTCTTTCATTGCAGCAAGGTCAGATAACAACTTGAAATCCATGCTACTCCGCATGTTGGCCATGCAGTCATTTGCTTTATCTCAAGCAGCCTATGTTTTCAGGCTTTGGCAAGTGCATCAGAAGCTGTTTCTCCAATTCTACTAGACTGAAAACCCATAAAGATGAGAGGGAAAATTGCATCATAAGAAACACGTATCTTTGAACAATGACGGAAACAAATTCCGATAGCACAATTGGCTTACATCTCATATTTTTGCCGAGCTTCTGTTTGCTTTGCTTTGTAAAGATCACTGTCCTTTGGCAGGGTGCTCAAATTGTTGTCTACAAAGTTGGACCAAAAAACCCCATCAGCAAAAGAATTGGCGAAGACGAAGACGAAAAGGGCTCGGGCGTTTTCAAAGAAGAAACCTTACTGAGTAACTAAAATATTCAACAGAAGAAAGACAAGAAGTAAATTCATGCATAATTAGGTAGACCTGTCCAAAAAGTGGACAACAGAATGGACAAATTTTTCATTCATTCTATGATGTGAGATGCATCTACTTCAAAGCTTATCTAATCTCCCATCCATACTCAATGAAACACCCCATTCCTGCTGAACCCTATCTTAATGGCATAGGTCATTCCACAGTTAAGTCAGTTTCCATGTCTGAGCAGCTCTTCTTCTTCTTTTTTTACTGAAAAAGTGTGCCATCATCAAATGCTATCACCATCCCTCCTAGAAAATCCTGACAACCATCTCTCTTATGTCAAAACAGCAGTACCAATGGACAAGGTCAAAGCAGTGTTGTAACTCCAAATGCAATTTGAATCTACATTTACCCAAATAAAAATTAAAAAATAATTTAGCAAAAAGTAATTGAGCCTCAAGAATTAACTGCAGCCTTGCATCACAAGCAATATCCAACTTAAACCATTCTCCAGGTATCCAGAACAATATTGATGGCCAGCAACTGCCAACGATCCAACTATCAACTAACCAAGCCATACCACCCCATGACTTACCATTTCCACCATGCGTTTCCTTTAACTAGAGATGAGAAAGAACTCTTCGGAAGACCTGAAACTAATTAACAGTTCTCATTCCCAATGCCAAACCGCCAACAGCCCCACTTCCAAGCGCTTCAAAAATGCTGTGGCACCCATGTTTTGGAGGATCCGACACAGGTGCGACATCTCTTTTTGGAGGATCCAAGCAACATAGCCCCACACTCCCAAGTACCTCATTGTCAACACCTTACCTTAATACCTAGAGCTTTTATTATACACACTCTAGAAAGAACATTCATAGCTTCCATGACTAGATCAAACCCTGACCTAAAGCAAATAATCGATTTCTACATCTTCCAGCCGACAACAGGATGCAGTGGAGACGTTCAATATTGCAAAAATCATTAAGTAGGAAACTGAAACTACAAGTCAACATGGAGAGTGATAAAAGAAATGTCCTGCAGGCAGATGGATGTGTGGAGTACACGCTACCGTGGGGAAGTACAAGCTAGTGGCAAAGGTAATCAGGCATACATTCATTATTTTGGCTACGCTGCTGTTGAAGTACTAATATTATTGTTGGGTTCATGTATCAGGTAGGATTTGCCTATTCCATAGGAATACCGCTATAGCTCTGGCTAAGATATATTACGAACTCCTCAGTCCTGATTCATGAATTTGGGACATTTTAGTCTGCAGGGATCGGACGGAAACCACAGAATTAGATTCAAAGGACCTTTTTTCCCTTGCACAGAAATATTCATTGTAGGAAAAAGGTCCACTACTGATTAATTATCCTGACAACTTAGGCCGTGCTTACTCTTGTTATATATTACACCCTATGTGGCAATCGAATTCACCTGCAATTTGTGGAGGAGCAAATTTCTTCACTTTTTCACTTTCCTGAGCTTCTGACAAAGACATGTTGTTGGTGAATTCTGGTCCCTGTCAATAAAACAAATTCTGAATAACAGGTTTAATCCTGAATATAGATTGATGTTTAGAGAGTAAAATTGACAATTCACGGACAAAAGCATGACGAAATAATCGGACCTAAGGTATTACTGAATTCCTCTTATGATCAATGGATAAGGAAATTGAGATACTGGAAACTCGACGCTAGTGCAATAAGGCATACTCAACTTCCAACAAACTAGAGATTATACCTTCTTCTTCTCCTTCCTCTTTAGAATTTTCATGTGGCATTTTTTAATGTAATGCATCAAATGGTAACGTGAATGCCTTGAATTTAATTGTTCTCTCACATCAGGATTTGCAGTAAGCCAGTCTATAATTTCCTTTGATTTAATCACCTCATCCGTGTCTAGAGACTCTAACCAGGAATAAACAGGCATCCACTGATCAGTTCGTTGAAATCGATGATCAAAATTTTCCTGCCATACAAGGATACTAAGAATAAATTGCTAGTCGTCTACCACAAATAATAAATCAGTAGATGTTTTAAAAATAAAGTCAAACATTGGGCACTGTGAAAGGAACATGTTTAAACATGTGCAGATTAGATGAAAACTACAGTAACACTTCCTTTACAAAATTTAACTTGCACTTGCCATTGATTCTTAAAATAGGGAATTTCTAGCGTAATCATTATGTCGGATTGGTAACAAACTATAGCAGACTCATTGCAGGCCAATTCCATAAACGGTCATCGATTTATGGCTCACAAAGATCTTATTTGCAATAAACTTTTGATGTCATTGTATACAAAATAACTGTATATTATGCCTATCAAGTTTTGCTTGTAAAAGAATACTCTACAAAAACATGCATCTTCCCTGGATAGTGCAAAAAGAACAATCTGGAAAGCAAACAAACAGAAACCATGAGTATAATGTGCAAACAGTTATTGAAGTTTTTCTCTAAATAATTATCAGCCATGGAACCAGGGTTGTAAAAAGTGAGCGCTTCCTCGCTTAAAGCGAGAAGCGAAGCGAGGCGAGGTATCTGGCGCTTCTGTTAGCTGAAGCGTAGCAGATTTACAAAAGTGCTCGCTTCCCCTGAAAAAGCGAGAAGCGATGAAGCGATGCGAAGCGTAAGAAGCGAGCGCTTCTCTTTATAACTGGGCTGCCAACATATTTAATTAAAAAAGCTGTCTTTTTTTAAAACACCATCGAGGCGACCTAGGGTTCAAGTTTTCTACACTTTTTCTTCCCCTTCAGTTCTTCTTTCTCATTCTTCTCCTCTTTTTCTTCTTCATTTTCTTGCACTGTTTCAGTGATAAAAAGATTGAAATGCTGTCATTTTTTTCGTTTCAGTTATACTGCCCTTCTTCGTATACTATGCAATATTTATTTTAATATATTTTTTTAAATTCCGCTTCACTTAAAGAGAGCGCTTCGCTTCTCGCTTTAAACGAAAAGGGTCTTGTCGCTTTTCCTCCTTCACACTCTTCACAACTCTGCCACAAACAACCCATGCTAAACTCGCTCATCTGGAATGTCTGTAAATACAAACACATATAAAAGAGCTGGTTGGGTAGCTTTTCAACCTGGAAACTGATAAAGAGATTAAAGTGTAACATAAGAAGCAAAGGCTTATGAGCACCAGTACCATAAGCCTATACTTCAAATCATATTCTAATTGATCAGATCATTTGATCAAATTTTCTTGAGTGGGGCAGGCGTCCTAACCGATATGGTGTAAAATGTAAGGCAATCAACAAAGCAACAAATTAACAGAGAAGAGAGAGTTGACAGAAACTTGAGAAATAATTTGGCACCTTAAAACTTCCCCTGAGAATGAAAGCATGGGAAGCCATAGTACCAAAGTGTTAGATCATGAGAGTAGCATCCCAAGATCATGAGAATTTTGTCTACCGTTTAAGCATGCTAAAGATCTGTATTTTGCATAATATTGGCATGAATGAGTTTAAATGGTGTGACGTGGTTAGTGAGGATTCATAAACCCGATCTCCACTTGGTTGGGACTGAGGCGTTGTACTTGTTGTATTTATGCATGTTAAAGCTAGAGATAGCCTCCTATGAACTGTGGCACTACAATGAGACAAAGCAAACTGGAGAGGGTGGTCCTTGATTTGGGCCACGAATGTAAAATTCCAAAGATATATGTGGATCTAGGAAATGAAAAAAGGGGTTTGATTCAACTATTTGAGTTAAACAGCATCAGAAAAAGAAAACGATCTACATCTAGGAATGATGAACATGATTTTGAGAATGAACAAAATTGATACGCGAAAGCAGATATAAAAATAAACAGGAGTTGACTTCTTTCTTCCTTTTCTTGGTACCACGAAAAGGTCAGAGCAATATTTACTTTTAGAGGAACAAGGACAAAAACCTCTGGCCCAGACACCCCGGTTATAAAGAAAAGACTAAAATCTTGGACCAAATTTTATCCAGTTAGCATAGATACTACAAAGGTTGAAGTGAGATTCAAAGTTTAGAATTCCTCAACAAGGATAAAGGTGCATGAAAGCCATTTGATTTACATCACTAAATAGCATTGAATTTCTTACAAACAATAGCTGAAGAGGGATTTGTAAGGCTAGTCAAGTAAAGAGAAGACCAAATTGAGGTAAGTTAAATGGGCGAGCGTCCACTTTGTCTTTTGAGAAAGAGAATATCCAAAGTGTGATTAGTCGAGATTTCTAGAGGAAAATTCACAACTCCTTTGTTTATATACATAATGGTGCAGAAGAAAAAGACTTTTTCCTGGCGTTTACAACATAATTAGATGACAGACCGGTCATTGCAACAATCGTAGTTACAATAAGGTCGAAGGGGAAATTTAAAAAAAAATAACGCAAAAAACCTAACTCTTTTCACAAATATACAGGTGATTTTAACTAAAGGTGTCATCTTTTTTCTTAGCAAAAGGTATCAAAACAAGTAAAGAAGATTCCAATATTCGAGACTAAAAATACCTATCAAAAATATATTTCGAGGCTCAGTAAGAGGGCAAGCAACACACCCATTGTATTATTTCAGTCCTTAGCTAAATTAGCTACTATAATATTTTAAAAAATAGGAATTACTGCTACCCGCCCCGAAATCCAAGTACAACCAACAAAAGAATAAGGAATTAAACACCATCTGTAATTCTTTTTTCAAAAGAAAAAACGTAGAGCACCAAGATCAAATATTTATTTCACATAAGAAAAATACCATTGAGCCCCAAATCAATGGGAGAAGTCGCTAGTCTCCTTCGGCGTATTAGGATGGTCAGCTGTCAAATTCCTCAGCAAACTTCAAAAGAAAAACGAGAGAACTGTCAGGTAGACGAAGCAGAGATTCTGGAGCACTTTATTTCTGTTCTTATATAATTGTGTGTACTTTGTGAAGAGGTTAAGAAAAATGACAAAATTGGTCCATTATGTTCGTGTAAGTTTAAAATAGTCCCTTAAATATATTTTTGAGTAATTTTGACCTATTTAAGTATGTCAAAAATGAATATTTTCATTTTTTGTCAAATATTTATCAAACTTTAACGGTTATATTTAACAAAAAATTATGAAGAAATTTTTTTAATTAGAAATATTATGAAAGAGTCATCAAGTCTTAGGATATGTAAGCCAAAATTGCACCAAATGGACCAAAAATAATACTAGAAATTACACCATAATCAAAAATAAATCAAAAATTACCGGTTAAATCTTTTTATTTTTACAGTTCCCATTAATTTTGACAACTAGATTTGTTAATTATTTGAAGGTGATCGAAATTGCTCACTTTTGATAAATATAAAGTACCAATTGGCTTCCCCAGATCTCATTTGTTGGGATCACATTGAATATATTATTGTTAGTGTTGCGCTAGTATATATATAAACGGTACTGTTTTAGACCTACCTTCAAATATGACCAGTTTTGTTATTGGGAATTGCTTTGCCTGCTTTTTATTTGTTATAATGCTCCCCTACCTAATTTAAATTGTAAAATCTTCCCCACCATTCTCTGAAATCTTATATATTTCATCACAAAATTTTGTCACTTAAAAGAAAGGAGAAGTTTGGGATCTACTTATTTTTTAAGTTTACCACATCAAGCTATCTATATCTGCCTTCTAGTCCCATACCACAGTCGAACTTTGGCGTGCTTGTTGACTAAACAGTTTTACAAGTCGTTTTTAGCGAATGTACAGAACATCGTTGTCTACTTCTGCCTCTTTGTCCCCGTTGTTTATGTAAAGTCGGCATGCTTACTGAAGTGGCATTTAGGAACAACGTTTCAAGCTATCATGTCGCTGAACCAGTCCCATGTGAAATCCTTGAAGTAGCTGTACTCTAGCTCGAACCTGCTTCTTAAAACTGATCAGAAACAGAGAACTTTGAATACACGTAAGACTAGTTTGTTGTATTAAAGAAATTACGTGTTGCCGGAAAAAAAATTGATTCTTGTTATCCTTTCCTTTACAATAGAAACCCAAAATTGCCTCTATAAATACTAGTACTACTTATTGGTGCAAGACTTTCCAAGTTCCCCAATAAACACAGACAATGTGAAAAGAAGTCCGGTTCTTTTGAGATAGGTGTACATTGAAAAGAATCCTGAAGGATAGAGACCATGGTTTGATTCTTTCATTGCAGCAAGGTCAGATAACAATTCTAATTCTCTCTTCGCATGTTGTTTCTTTAACTTTTCATTCAGCAT
Source organism: Nicotiana tomentosiformis (assembly GCF_000390325.3). NCBI lineage: Eukaryota > Viridiplantae > Streptophyta > Magnoliopsida > Solanales > Solanaceae > Nicotiana > Nicotiana tomentosiformis. The sequence continues at coordinate 113,521,850 of NC_090814.1, read as the reverse complement.
ACGGCAAAATGACTTGAGGTGTACAGAGAGCTGTCGCATTTAGATGCAGAAGACCTGATATAATCCAGCTACAAACACGTACGTTACCGAAACGCATTCTGATATCTTCAAAGAGCGCCAAGTGTCATCTTTTTTTCTAGAAAAAGGTATCAAAACAAGTAAAGAAGATTCAAATATTCGAGACTAAAAATACCTAACAAATATATATATATATATATATATATATATATTCGAGCCTGAGTAAGAGGGCAAGCAACACCACCATTGTATTATTTCAGTTCTTAGCTAAATTAGCTACTATAAGATTAAAAGAAAGAGGAATTACTGGTACCCGCCCCGAAATCCAAGTACAACCAACAAAGGAATAAGGAGTTAAACACCATCTGTAATTCTTTTTTAAAAAAAAAAACGTAGAGCACCAAGATCAAATATTTATTTCACATTAGAAGAATACCATTGAGCCCCAAATCAATGGGAGAAGTCGCTAGTCTCCTTCGGCGTATTAGGATGGTCAGCTGTCAAATTCCTCAGCAAACTTCAAAAGAAAAACGAGAGGATTGTCGGGTAGACGAAGCAGATATTTCTCTTCTTATATAATTGTGTGTACTTTGTGAAGAGGTTAAGAAAAATGACAAAATTGGTCCATTATGTTCGTGTAAGTTTAAAATAGTCCCTTAAATATATTTTTGAGTAATTTTGACCTATTTAAGTATGTCAAAAATAAATATTTTCATTTTTTGTCAAATATTTATCAAAATTTAACGGTTATGATTAACAAAAAATTATGAAGAAAAAAATTTAATTAGAAATATTATGAAAGTGTCATCAAGTCTTAGGATCTGTAAGCCAAAAACTGCACCAAACACTAGAACTGGACCAAAAATAATACTAGAAATTATACCATAATCATAAATATATCAAAAATTACCGTTAAATCTTTTTATTTTTACAGTTCCCATTAATTTTGACAACCAGATTTGTTAATTATTTGACGGTGATCGAAATTGTTCACTTTTGATAAATATAAAGTATCAATTGACTCACACTGAATATATTATTGTTATTTTAGACCTACCTTCAAACATGACCAGTTTCGTTATTTTGTGGTGGAATTGCATTGCCTGCTTTTCATTTGTTATAATGCTCCCCTACTAATTTAAATTGTAAAAACTTCCCCACCATTCTCTGAAATCTTATATATTTCATAACAAAATTTTGTCACTTGAAAGAAAGGAGAAGTCTGGGATCTACTTATTTTTTAAGTTTACCACATCAAGCTATCTATATCTGCCTTCTAGTCCCATACCACTGTCGAACTTTGGCGTGCTTGTTGACTAAACAGTTTTACAAGTCGTTTTTAGCGAATGTACAGAACATCGTTGTCTACTTCTGCCTCTTTGTCCCCGTTGTTTATGTAAAGTCGGCATGCTTACTGAAGTGGCATTTAGGAACAACGTTTCAAGCTATCATGTCGCTGAACCAGTCCAATGTGAAATCCTTGAAGTAGCTGTACTCTAGCTCGACCTGCTTCTTAAAACTGATCAGAAACAGAGAACCTTGAATACACGCATAAGACTAGTTTGTTGTATTAAAGAAATTACGTGTTGCCCAAAAACAAATTGATTCCTGTTATCCTTTACAATTGAAATCCAAAATTGCCTCTATAAATACGTGCAAGACTTTCCAAGTTCCCCAATCAACACAGACAATGTGAAAAGCAGTCCGGTGTCGCTACTACTCACCATCTTTTGAGATAGGTGTACATTGAAAAGAATCCTAAAGGATAGAGACCATGGTTTGATTCTTTCATTGCAGCAAGGTCAGATAACAACTTGAAATCCATGCTACTCCGCATGTTGGCCATGCAGTCATTTGCTTTATCTCAAGCAGCCTATGTTTTCAGGCTTTGGCAAGTGCATCAGAAGCTGTTTCTCCAATTCTACTAGACTGAAAACCCATAAAGATGAGAGGGAAAATTGCATCATAAGAAACACGTATCTTTGAACAATGACGGAAACAAATTCCGATAGCACAATTGGCTTACATCTCATATTTTTGCCGAGCTTCTGTTTGCTTTGCTTTGTAAAGATCACTGTCCTTTGGCAGGGTGCTCAAATTGTTGTCTACAAAGTTGGACCAAAAAACCCCATCAGCAAAAGAATTGGCGAAGACGAAGACGAAAAGGGCTCGGGCGTTTTCAAAGAAGAAACCTTACTGAGTAACTAAAATATTCAACAGAAGAAAGACAAGAAGTAAATTCATGCATAATTAGGTAGACCTGTCCAAAAAGTGGACAACAGAATGGACAAATTTTTCATTCATTCTATGATGTGAGATGCATCTACTTCAAAGCTTATCTAATCTCCCATCCATACTCAATGAAACACCCCATTCCTGCTGAACCCTATCTTAATGGCATAGGTCATTCCACAGTTAAGTCAGTTTCCATGTCTGAGCAGCTCTTCTTCTTCTTTTTTTACTGAAAAAGTGTGCCATCATCAAATGCTATCACCATCCCTCCTAGAAAATCCTGACAACCATCTCTCTTATGTCAAAACAGCAGTACCAATGGACAAGGTCAAAGCAGTGTTGTAACTCCAAATGCAATTTGAATCTACATTTACCCAAATAAAAATTAAAAAATAATTTAGCAAAAAGTAATTGAGCCTCAAGAATTAACTGCAGCCTTGCATCACAAGCAATATCCAACTTAAACCATTCTCCAGGTATCCATAACAATATTGATGGCCAGCAACTGCCAACGATCCAACTATCAACTAACCAAGCCATACCACCCCATGACTTACCATTTCCACCATGCGTTTCCTTTAACTAGAGATGAGAAAGAACTCTTCGGAAGACCTGAAACTAATTAACAGTTCTCATTCCCAATGCCAAACCGCCAACAGCCCCACTTCC